>NC_135822.1:17275962-17575962 GCF_964213995.1 Mustelus asterias | reverse complement strand
TCAGGAGAAAAGTGTCCAGCTTGTTCAGTGTTTTCCTGATTGGTGTCATTGCACTCTCTGAGATCTGTTTTGTGAACCTTTATTTAAACTTTCTCCAGTGCTCCCCTATTCTTTTAGTAATACGCAAACCTAAAACCGTGCACAATACTCTAAGTGTGCTCCAAGTAATGTTCTAAATATGTTTGACAAAACTCTGCTTGTGAGTTCCATCACTCAAGAAATTAACTCAAGTGCACATTGTATGGGTTTATTAACCTGCATCCCTTCCTTTAATGAATGATGTATCTGTTCCCCGAATTAATGCTGTGTCTCTCCCTCATCATAGAACCCTACAGTGCAAAAGGAGGCCATTCGGCCCATTGAGTTTGCACCGACCACAATCCCACCCACCCCCTATCCCACAACCCCATGCATTTACCCTAGCTGGTCCCCCTGATACTAAGGGGCAATTTAGCATGGCCAATCCACCTAACCCGTACATCTTTGGGCTGTGGGAGGAAACTGGAGCACCCGGAGGAAACCCACGCAGACACGGGGAGAACGTGCAAACTCCACACAGACAGTGACCCAAGCCGGGAATCGAACCCAGATCCCTGGCGCTGTGAGGCAGTAGTGCCACTGTGCCACCCCCAATGTGACCTCTTTTTCCTCCTTCTGAAATGTACTATCTAACATAATCCTTCCTCCTCAGTATAAACTACACCCTCCAAATTAATGTCATCCACAAATTTTGAAACTGCATTCTTGATACCCCCCGAGTCTGAATTGTAATTAGTTAATAACACTGGTCCCAGCACCGATTCCTGCGTAACGTCACTTCCATCATTTACCAATCCAAACAACTGCATTTAATATCTGGCTCTAAGGCGGCACGGTGGCACAGTGGTTAGCACTGCTGCCTCACAGTGCCAGGGACCCGGGTTTGATTCTGGCCTTGGGTGTCTGTGCGGAGTCTGCGCGTTCTCACGCGTGTCTGTGTGGGTTTCCTCCAAGTGCTCCGGTTTCCTCCCACAGTCCAAACATGTGCAGGTTAGGTGGATTGATTATGCTAAATTCCCCTTCAGTGTCCAAAGACGAATAGGTTAGGTGGATTGGCTATGCTAAATGCGCGGAGTCATGGGAAGAGCTGGGCCTGGGTGAGGTGCTCTTTCGGCGAGTCAGTGCAGCCTCATTGGGCTGTACATATATATATCCTTCAACCAGCACTCTAGGGATTCTATATTTCTCTGCTCCCTAGTTTATGGCCAGAATGCTGGCTATTCTAAATCTATGTGCTTTGAGCTTAATTGTGAGTCTAAGATGCGGCACCTTATTGAAAGAGTTTGCAGGTCCAGATATATGAAATAGACTGTATTACCCTGGTCTCATCTTTCAATACATTTAGTCAAGAATGTCCTTCCCTATCAAAAGAGAGCTAATAACTCTCCATTATATTGATGGTTCCTTGACATTTTCTATAACATCAAAAGTAAAGATTTCAATCTCCTTCCTGTCACTGATCTTAAACTAGTTGGTCTGTAGTTCCCTCAATTTGTTCTCGCTCCCTTTTGAAGATAGGAAGATATAATCAATAATTAAATCTTGTCTTTTTTTCCATGAGTGCCTCCTAGATCATAATGCCGGGTGTGGTGAGTGCTGATCTATTTGAACGGGCCGTTCCCCTGTTACCATTGTTTTCAACATTTGAGAGGAAGAAGCGTTTTAAATGCAACATCTACCCAGAGAGGGTGGCACAGAACCTTCTGATAATTACCATGGTCTTTGTGATGGTCCTCTTCGCCAATGATGTTTACGATGGTAAGAATTACATTTTGTTTTGAATTCTATCTTCCTCCATTTATCACTCGTTGTTCTATTTCCACCCCCCCCCCCCCACGCCACTCTACACATAACCCTTTGAGGCTTTCCCCGGCACTCACTCCTATTCGTGCAGAGTGAGTTGCTGCATCAGAAGGTGATGCCATACTGAGGGTGGCGTGGGACTAGAAGTCGACGAGATTGTTCAAGTAGTCATGATGAGCTGGAGGAGATCGGTTTGAATAACTTGCAGTTAGCAGCAGGTTGATGTTTCTTCTCTATTTCTTCCTCTGGTTTCTCCTGGCTGTTTTACCTCCTCGGAGCCACCATAATGTTTTGAAGCAGGAACCACACCAGTATAAAACAGCAAAGAAAGAATTTGACTTTATATTCAACACATGAGGGCATTCCATAAACAAACTTTACAGCCAATAAAATAAATTTGAAGTGTAATCACTGCTGTAAGGTAGGAAACATCACAGCCAATTTGCCAAACAGCAATGTAATCGTAACAGTTAATCTTTTTTGTGATGTTGGTTGAAGGATTGGCCAGGGGACAGGGAGGGGGACCTCCCCTGCTCTCCTTCAAAATATTATAGATTCTTAGAATCTGTACAGTGCAGAATGAGGCCATTCAGCCCATCGAGCCTGCACCAACAACAATCCAACCCAAGCCCTATCCCCGTAACCTATGTATTTACTCTGCTGGTCCCCCTGACACTAAGGGGCAATTTAGTATGGCCAATGACTCTAACCTTTGGACTGTGGGAGGAAACTGGAGCACCTGGAGGAAACCCGTGCAGACACGGGGAGAACGTGCAAACTCCACAAAGACAGTGACCCGAGGCCAGAATTGAACCTGAGTCCCTGGTGCTGTGAGAGCTGTGATGTTTGAACACATAGAGTCAGCGCTCGAGCAATGGTCCAACCAGTCTGACAAGTCTGCTCCGGAGAAGTACAGCACCTGCAGCATTTTGGATAAACCCCCAATCCCACCAGCTTACCTATCCATCAGTGCACTGACCCCCACTCCTTCTCACACCCCACTCCCCACTCACACACCCACCATCTGAGCTATCCTGCATCAGGTGCTTCTTGCTGATTGTTTTGCTGTTTTTGGTGACCTTTACATTGCTTCTCCATTCTTGTGGAAGAGCTGTGTTATTTTACTTGCGAAACAAAACTAGGCTAAACTGGGGGAAAAAGAAAATCTGAGTCATTCCTTTCTCTCTCCCTTAGTCAATCAAAACAAACCCAACAGATCACATAGATCATACTTACAGCATCTTATACTTTACTTAAGTAAGGAATGATCTTTTCCACATTAGGAAGTGCTCAGTACTTTATTGAAGACACACAACGTGAATCCACAATCTCCATTCAATTTCAGTTTCATCTAATTGATTCTGGAATTTGTGCAATGTGGTTATTCATCCCTCTGAGCCTGTTCTGTCACTCAATTAGATCAGAGCTGATCTGAATCTTAACTCCATCTAACCACCCATAATCAACCATAACAAATGCACGGCTCCAAGGTTGAAGTCAGCTAACAATGAGACTGGGGATCGAACCTGGGATCTGCTTCTGTGTATGGCCCACTACAACATTGGGTAATAACTTGATCCAAAGAGCTATTGGAAGCCTATGTTAATACTGAGAGAAAATTACTTCAAATTTGAATTATTTCCCCCTTTGTTTTACAGTTGGATATTATGTTCTGTGCTATGAAAACAATACAGTTGTTACAAAAAAGGACATCAACATTTGTGTGGAGAGCATGAAGCCATCCAATGAAACACAAGCCCCCGAGGTCAGAATCTGATGTAATTTTAAAAATCTTCCTTTCATTCTTCTTCCTTTTATATTTTCTGTTAAACATCCAATACAATATATTTCTTCATTTACCCACTTTCTTCACTCCACCATTGGCAGCTATGTCTTCAGTTGTCTTGGCTCTGAGCTCCAGAATTCTTTCCCTGAATCTTTCCACTTCTTTCTCCTTTACCAACCTCCTCAATCAAGCTCCTGGTCACCTATCCTGATATTTCTTTATGCACTGGGTGCCTTGGTGTCCAATTATTTTCTGGTCTTGCTCCTGTGAAGCATCTTGGGATGTTTTTCGATTATGGTGCTCTTTAAATGCAAGTTGTTGATCCCTGTTCTGTTCTTCTTGGCCCCCTGGAATCACATGACACCGATTCTTCGTGATTTCAGATACCTGTCACTTTGTGAAGCCCAAGCATCTCAGGAATTTTTCAGTTTTGATTCAATGTGGTGACATCAATGTTCATCATTAACTGTGCTTCCACTTTATCTTTTCTATTGATCCACTCAATGATAATGACAATGAGTAACATTGATCCGCTCAATGGTAATGAGCGTGAGTAACATTGATCCACTCAATGGTAATGACCATGAGTAACAGTGACCCGCTCAATGGTAATGACCATGAGTAACATTGATCCGCTCAATGGTAATGACCATGAGTAACATTGACCCGCTCGATGGTAATGACCATGAGTAACATTGATCCGCTCGATGGTAATGACCATGAGTAACATTGATCCGCTCGATGGTAATGACCATGAGCAACATTGATCCGCTCAATGGTAATGACCATGAGTAACATTGATCCGCTCAATGGTAATGACCATGAGTAACATTGATCCGCTCAATGGTAATGACCATAAGAAACATGTTGAGCAGCTCAATGGTAATGACCATGAGTAACATTGATCCACTCAATGGTAATGACCATGAGTAACATTGATCCGCTCAATGGTAATGAGCATGAGTAACATTGATCAACTCAATGGTAATGACCATGAGTAACATTGATCCACTCAATGGTAATGACCATGAGTAACATTGATCAACTCAATGGTAATGACCATGAGTAACATTGATCCGCTTAGTGGTAATGACCATGAGTAACTTTGATCCGCTCAATGGTAATGACCATAAGAAACATGTTGAGCAGCTCAATGGTAATGACCATGAGTAACATTGATCCACTCAATGGTAATGACCATGAGTAACATTGATCCACTCAATGGTAATGAGCATCAGTAACATGGATCCGCTCAATGGTAATGACAATGAGTAACATTGATCCACTCAATGGTAATGACCATGAGTAACATTGATCAACTCAATGGTAATGACCATGAGTAACATTGATCCGCTCAATGGTAATGAGCATGAGTAACATTGATCAACTCAATTGTAATGACCATGAGTAACATTGATCCACTCAATGGTAATGAGCAACAGTAACATGGATCCGCTCAATGGTAATGACCATGAGTAACATTGATCCGCTCAATGGTAATGAGCATCAGTAACATGGATCCGCTCAATGGTAATGACAATGAGTAACATGGATCCGCTCAATGGTAATGACAATGAGTAACATTGATCAGCTCAATGGTAATGACCATGAGTAACATGGATCCACTCAATGGTAATGAGCATGAGTAACATTGATCCACTCAATGGTAATGACCATGAGTAACATGGATCCGCTCAATGGTAATGACCATGAGTAACATGGATCCGCTCAATGGTAATGACCATGAGTAACATCGATCAACTCAATGGTAATGAGTATCAGTAACATGGATCCGCTCAATGGAAATGACAATGAGTAACATTGATCCGCTCAATGGTAATGACCATGAGTAACATTGATCCGCTCAATGGTAATGATCAGAAGAAACATTGATCCGCTCAATGGTAATGACCATGAGTAACATTGATCCACTCAATGGTAATGACCATGAGTAACATTGATCTACTCAATGGAAATGACCATGAGTAACATTGATCAACTCAATGGTAATGACCATGAGTAACATTGATCCGCTCAATGGTAATGACCATGAGTAACATTGATCCGCTCAATGGTAATGACCATGAGTAACATTGATCCACTCAATGGTAATGAGCATGAGTAACATTGATCAACTCAATGGTAATGACCATGAGTAACATTGATCCACTCAATGGTAATGAGCATCAGTAACATTGATCAACTCAATGGTAATGACCATGAGTAACATTGATCCACTCAATGGTAATGAGCATGAGTAACATTGATCCGCTCAATGGTAATGACAATGAGTAACATTGATCAACTCAATGGTAATGAGCATGAGTAACATTGATCCACTCAATGGTAATGAGCATGAGTAACATTGATCAACTCAATGGTAATGACCATGAGTAACATTGATCCACTCAATGGTAATGAGCATGAGTAACATTGATCAACTCAATGGTAATGACCATGAGTAACATTGATCCGCTCAATGGTAATGATCATGAGTAACATTGATCCGCTCAAAGGTAATGAGCATGAGTAACATTGATCCGCTCAATGGTAATGACCATGAGTAACATTGATCTGCTCAATGGTAATGACAATGAGTAACATTGATCAACTCAATGGTAATGACCATGAGTAACATTGATCCACTCAATGGTAATGAGCATCAGTAACATCGATCAACTCAATGGTAATGACCATGAGTAACATTGATCCGCTCAATGGTAATGACCATGAGTAACATTGATCCGCTCAATGGTAATGACAATGAGTAACATTGACCCGCTCAATGGTAATGATCATGAGTAACATTGATCCGCTCAATGGTAATGACCATGAGTAACATTGATCCGCTCAATGGTAATGACCATGAGTAACATTGATCCGCTCAATGGTAATGACCATGAGTAACATTGATCCGCTCAATGGTAATGACCATGAGTAACATTGATCCGCTCGATGGTAATGACAATGAGTAACATTGATCAACTCAATGGTAATGACCATGAGTAACATTGATCCACTCAATGGTAATGACCATGAGTAACATTGATCAACTCAATGGTAATGACCATGAGTAAGATTGATCCACTCAATGGTAATGACAATGAGTAACATTGATCAACTCAATGGTAATGACCATGAGTAACATTGATCCACTCAATGGTAATGGCCATGAGTAACATTGATCCACTCAATGGTAATGACCATGAGTAACATTGATCTGCTCAATGGTAATGACCATGAGTAACATTGATCCGCTCAATGGTAATGACAATGAGTAACATTGATCCACTCAATGGTAATGACCATGAGTAACATTGATCTGCTCAATGGTAATGAGCATAAGAAACATGTTGAGCAGCTCAGGAAAACCCAGAACATTTTGGAAATTCCCATCAAAGATTTACCCAAAACACCTGAGATATTGACCTGTCTGGCTTCCACTGCATCTAAATCATGTTTAGATAATATCCTCTGGGCATTGTTAAGATTTGGGGAAAATTAATATTAATAACCAAAATGGATAAAACAGGGAGTTGATTAGAGGCAGGCATCTGGAGAAATGATGAGATGCAAATTAGCCTATCAGTGGAAAGACAATTGTTTACACGTGTGACTAGAGAAAACAATGGGGCTCGGGAAGATCATAGAATCCTACAGTGCAGAAGGAGGCCATTTGTCCCATTGTGTCTGCACTGACCACAATCCCACCCAGGCCCTATCCCCATAACCCCATGCATTCACCCTGCTAATCCCCCTGACACTAAGGGGAAATTTAGTATTACCAATCCACCTAAACTGCATGTCTTTGGGCTGTGGGAGGAAACTGGAGCACTCGGAGGAAATCCATGCAGACACGGAGAGAATGTGCAGATTCTGCACAGACTGTGACCCAAGCCGGGAATCGAACCCAGGTCCCTGGCGTTGTGAGGCAGCAGCGCTAACCATTGTGCCACCGTGCCACCTCCAGGAAAGGGGTAAATTCAAAGTGGAGTGATAAGGAAATTGCCATGTACCTCCCAAACGCCGACTCCACAAGGTGGATAACATGAAAGGGAAAGAAATGGTGTAACTGTATAACACTAACTAACTAGGGGGAAAGAGAGACACATGTAAAATCAGAACTATAGCAGTGGCAGATATAGTCACCTCAAAGACATAGCCATTTCTCATCTTTGCTGAACCTGAAGACTGTTACCCTGACCTGGCCACCTTAACTTGGGTGTGGTAATCATTTGCTGGATTCAGCTCATACAGTTTTTTAATATTGGATGCTGTTTTGGAAAAAGGGTGTCTCAGAGTTCGGATAACATAGGTTGTTTGGGACCAAGGGATAGTTTCATGTAACATTATGTATGTCTAGCAATCAGTGTACTTAAGAGGCGTAGTGTATTATCGTCCTTCTTGTCGGGTGTGCTTTGTGTTTTTCTTTTCAGTTAATAAATATTCTTTATTAATTGTTCACACAACAACTGGACAGTTCCTCACTGGGTTGTACATTGTTCCTCACATTATATCCAAAAAAACACAGACACCTCTAAGAACCAAACATGGCGCCAAATTAAACTAATCCTTTCTGCCTGCCCTTGGTCCATATCCCTCCATTCCTCGGATATTCATGTGCTTATCTATCCTATCCTATCTGCCTGCACCACTGCCTCTGGCAGTGCGTTCTAAGATACCCTTCTGGGTTTTGGCTCACTCTCACATTGAACATTAGTGGGGTTCGTAACAAAATCCACAGTTAAACTGCTGAGCACAACACTATCAGAAAGAAGTTTAACTTTGGACTACTCACTCCTCCCATAGTTCCTCATGTTCCCTTGCCAACCTTATTAATTACCTCTGATAAATTCCCTTTCCACCCATTAATGATCCAAGTTTAGTTTTCTTCACTCATTTTCCTTCTCCAGTTCTAATCTTGATGATGTTCGTAATGAATCCCATGGACCATAATGACTAGATTCAAAGATTTATTTCTACAGATTTGTCTCCTCATTACAAGAAGGATGTGGAGGCTTTGGAAAGTGTGCGGAAGAGATTTAGCAGGATGCTGCCTGGTATGAGCTATAGGGAGAGGCTGGACAAACTAGGGTTGTTTTCTCTGGAGTGGCAGAGGCTGAGGGGAGACCTGATCTATCTATAAAATTATGAGAGGCGTAGATAGGGTTAGCAGTCAGATTCTTTTTCCCAGAGTTGAAATGTCTAATACGAGGGGGCACGCACTTAAGGTGCAAGGGGGAAAGTTCAAAGGAGATGTGAGGGGCAAGTTTTTCTCACACAGAGAGTGGTAGGTGTCTGGAACGCACTGCCAGAGGCAGTGAACATGAGGAACTATGGGAGGAGTGAGTACAAACAAAGAACAAAGAACAAAGAACAATACAGCACAGGAACAGGCCCTTCGGCCCTCCAAGCCCGCGCCGCTCCCCGGTCCAGGATTGAATCCTGAATCCAGGATCCCCGCCCAATTTTCCAGCCTATCTACATACTAATATCCTATCCACCGAGCTGTCCCTCACAGCTATGATGCTTTGTTCATCACAACCTATTAACTCACCCCTACCCCCCCATTCCAGACCATGTGATCTCCAGGGAGGGGCGAAAACCCAGAGTGAAAACCCCAGGGCCAATATGGGGGAAAAAAAATCTGGGAAATTCCTCTCCGACTCCCTGAGGCGATCGAAACGAGTCCAGGAGATCACACTGGCCCTGATCGGAAAATGCTTCCCAACCCTATTCATTTCCACTTCCACGAACACCATATGAATTCCCTGCCCCCGAGACAGGTTCCCAACTATCCGCAGTCTCGCTCTGTACAGGCACCGGCAAGATGATCATAGAATGAAGCCTTGAAACGAGAAACAAAGAACAATTAGCCCGCGCCGCTCCCTGGTCCAAACTAGACCACTCTTTTATATCCCTCCATTCCCACTCCGTTCATATAGCTGTCTAGATAAGTCTTAAACGTTCCCAGTGTGTCCGCCTCCACCACCTTGCCCGGCAACCCATTCCAGGCCCCCACGACCCTCTGTGTAAAATATGTCCTTCTGATATCTGTGTTAAACCTCCCCCCCTTCACCTTGAACCTATGACCCCTCGTGAACGTCACCACCGACCCGGGGAAAAGCTTCCTACCGTTCACCCTATCTATGCCTTTCATAATTTTATACACCTCTATTAAGTCTCCCCTCATCCTCCGTCTTTCCAAGGAGAACAACCCCAGTTTCCCCAATCTCTCCTCATAACCAAGCCCCTCCATACCAGGCAACATCCTGGTAAACCTCCTCTGTACTCTCTCCAAAGCCTCCACGTCCTTCTGGTAGTGTGGCGACCAGAACTGGACGCAGTATTCCAAATGCGGCCGAACCAACGTTCTATACATCTGCAACATCAGACCCCAACTTTTATACTCTATGCCCCGTCCTATAAAGGCAAGCATGCCATATGCCTTCTTCACCACCTTCTCCACCTGTGACGTCACCTTCAAAGATCTGTGGACTTGCACACCCAGGTCCCTCTGCGTCTCTACACCCTTTATGGTTCTTCCATTTATCGTGTATCTCCTCCCTACATTATTCCCACCAAAATGCATCACTTCGCATTTATCAGGATTGAACTCCATCTGCCATTTCTTTGCCCAAATTTCCAGCCTATCTATATCCATCTGTAGCCTCTGACAATGTTCCTCACTATCTGCAAGTCCTGCCAGTTTTGTGTCGTCCGCAAACTTACTGATCACCCCAGTTACTCCTTCTTCCAGATCATTTATATAAATCACAAACAGCAGAGGTCCCAATACAGAGCCCTGCGGTACACCACTAGTCACAGGCCTCCAGCCGGAAAAAGACCCTTCCACTACCACCCTCTGTCTTCTATGACCAAGCCAGTTCTCCACCCATCTAGCCACCTCTCCCTTTATCCCATGAGATCCAACCTTTTTCACTAGCCTACCATGAGGGACTTTGTCAAACGCTTTCCTAAAGTCCATATAGACAACATCCACGGCCCTTCCTTCGTCAACCATTTTGGTCACTTCTTCAAAAAACACCACCAGGTTAGTGAGGCATGACCTCCCTCTCACAAAACCATGCTGACTATCGTTAATGAGTTTATTCCTTTCTAAATGCGCATACATCCTATCTCTAAGAATCTTCTCCAACAACTTCCCCACCACGGACGTCAAGCTCACCGGCCTATAATTACCCGGGTTATCCTTCCTACCCTTCTTAAATAACGGGACCACATTGGCTATCCTCCAATCCTCTGGGACCTCACCTGCGTCCAGTGACGAGACAAAGATTTGCGTCAGTAGTCCAAAGTTAAACTTCTTTCTGATAGTGTTGTGCTCAGCAAGGAAAACAGTCCTCTTAAGATTTGTGCCTTTGAATTTACTCACTTTAATCTCTCTGTTTACCTTTCTTTAATGGAAATTTACTTCTTTGTTCACCATAACAAGCTTGAAGAAAAATCATTGTTTCTCCTCTTCACAGTGCATTATATTTATTAATTGTGTCTCTTTCTTCTGATTCGATAATATCAATGTTTACCACATAGAACATAGAACAGTACAGCACAGGAACAGGCCCTTCGGCCCACGATGTTGTGCCAAACATGGCGCCAAATTAAACTAATCCTTTCTGCCTGCCCTTGGTCCATATCCCTCTATTCCTTGGATATTCATGTGCTTATCTAAAAGCCCCTTGCATGTCCCTATCTTATCTGCCTGCACCACTGTCTCTGGCAGTGCGTTTCAGACACCTACCACTCTCTGTGTGAGAAAAACTTGCCCCTCACATCTCCTTTGAACTTTCCCCCTTGCACCTTAAGTGCGTGCCCCCTCGTATTAGACATTTCAACTCTGGGAAAAAGAATCTGACTGCTAACCCTATCTACGCCTCTCATAACTTTATACACTTCTATCAGGTCTCCCCTCAGCCTCTGCCACTCCAGAGAAAACAATCCTAGTTTGTCCAGCCTTTCCTTATAGCTCATACCCTCTAATCCAGGCAGCATCCTGCTAAATCTCTTCCGCAAACTTTCCAAAGCCTCCACATCCTTCTTGTAATGAGGTGACCAGAACTGAATGCAATATTCTAAGTGCAGCCTAACCAAAGTTTTATAAAACTGCAACATGACATCCTGATTCTTGTACTCAATGCCCCGACCAATAAAAGCAAGCATGCCATATGCCTTCTTTACCACTCTATCTACTTGTGTGGCCACTTTCAGGGAGTCCCAAGATCCCTCTGTACATCAATACTGAACAGGGTCCTGCCATTAACTGTATACTTACCCTTAACATTTGATCTCCCAAAGTGCAGCACCTCACATTTGCCCACATTAAACTCATCTGCCATTTCTCCGCCCATATCTGCAGTTGATCTATATCCCGCTGTATCCTTTGACAGCCTTCTACACCATCCACAACTCCACTTATCTTTGTGTCGTCTGTAATCTTACTAACCCATCCATCCAAGCTTTCATCCAAGTCATCCATATATATCACAAACAGCAGAGGTCCCAGTATGGATCTCTGTGGAACACCACTAGTCACTGACCTCCAACTAGAAAAACACTCTTCTACCACTACTCTCTGACTTCTATGGGCAAACCAATTCTGAATCCAAGCGGCCAAGTCACCGTGGATCCCATACATCTTAATCTTCTGGATGAATCTACCATGAGGGACCTTGTCGAGAGCCTTACTAAAATCCATGTACACAACATCCACTGCTCTATTCTCATCAATCACCTTCATCACCTGGTCGAAAATATCAATCAAGTTAGTAAGACATGACCTGCCCCGCACAAAGCCATGCTGACTTTCCCAAATTAGGCCATGCTTTTCCAAATGCGCATAAATCCTATCCCTAAAAATCCTCTCCAATAGCTGATGTGAGACTCACCAATCTATAATTTCCTGGATTATCCCTTTTTCCTTTCTTGAACAGAGGAACAACATTAGTTACTCGCTTTTCTTCTGGGAACTCTCCAGTAGCTAGCGAGGATACAAAGATCTTTGTCCAGTTAACAATTGTCAAATGTTTCTGGAACCATATATCAGTCATTATAAAAATTTGAACGATTCTTTCTCCAGTACCTGACGTTGATGATAGGAATGTTGCTTGTGTGCATGTTCGCCATCAACAGACTCTGGGAATTTTGCTTCCAAAATTGTATCCGTCAACATCTGGAGGAGGTGATCTTTGAGATAAACGACAGTGTTTACCGGGCTATGGTGGTGAACATCAGTGAAAACACTCCTCAGCATGAAAACAGAAATAGGTAATTATTGATCATGGCTCTGAACAGTTTCTGGATATGATCTGTTGGTTATCTGGGGGATTTGGTTTTATATTCCTCCAGAATAAATTTTCATGTAACTGGGTTTTTAGTTCCATTTGTTCATGCTCTCTGAAGTCAACATTCCTCAT
This sequence comes from Mustelus asterias, assembly GCF_964213995.1. Taxonomy (NCBI): domain Eukaryota; kingdom Metazoa; phylum Chordata; class Chondrichthyes; order Carcharhiniformes; family Triakidae; genus Mustelus; species Mustelus asterias. Next base: position 17,562,900 of record NC_135822.1, on the reverse strand, counting down.
GTGTGGATCTGGGAACTGGGCGTCAGTGGTGATATTGGAGGACATCATAAACAAACGGGATCAGTGATTTGTTAAAGACCGTTCTGTATCTGCAGGCCACCTTTTCATTTTAATGCTTCAATCCTGTCATAGAGTCATAGAGGTTTACAGCATGGAAACAGGCCCTTCGGCCCAACTTGCCCATGCCGCCCTTTTTTTTTAAACCCCTAAGCTAATCCCAATTGCCCGCATTTGGCCCATATCCCTTTATACCCATCTTACCCATGTAACTGTCCTGTTCTAAACTGGCTTCAAATCTGACTGTCCTTTCATTAGTGCATTCCCTCAGGACCACTCAGGCAGGACCATGATAGATAGCACCGGCTGGAATGGTTCAATCGTGATGCAGTTACCGGAACAATTACTGTCACTAATGTGGATCTCTTTTTCTTCAACTTTAGGATTTACAAGAAGCCCTTGGCACTGCATATCGAATCTATCTCCCCCGTGAGCACCTGCAAATGTATTTGGGTTTCACTTTGCTTTATCATAAAGAATTTGGCTCATTGTGGTGTAGCGGGGGGACTCATGGCCATACTCATATCATTAGTTAAAGGTTATAAGGTAGAATTTAACGAGTGCAAGATTGAGAACAGAAACCTTTCGTGCACCATCCCAGAATATCACACTTTGAAATATATTCAAATATTAGCTATTGCTTGCAGTGCCATTAGCATTTTAATCATTTTAGTTTGTATGTTTTGGCCTTGCTGTTGTATCAATTCCTGTTGGAACTCATTTCTAGCTGTTTATAACAACAATATTATACCTAATTACAGTTATGAATCATTGGAATTTCAACACAGATGTTCCATGGCCTGGGGTATAATCCTTCTCTATTTGAAAGGGAATGATTCCATGCTGATACATTATCGCTATTTGAACAGTTTGCGCAGCATACACGAGGAAATTGATCATGTTGGAAACAGGTGTCTTCTCTCAAATCAAAATGAGTTCCAGTTTCTGAAGGATATGAAACAACAAACTCTAATTGATGTGTTTGACAAAGATTTGCCTGTCAGGATATTATCTTAGTCTGTTTCAGACTCCCACTCTCAGGGTTCTATTGCCTCTTTAACTGAACTCTTGACCCCATTTCCTCTCCAACAAAGACTGTCTACTTCCACCTCCATAATGTCATCCCCAGTCTGCCTCAGCTCATCTGTTGCTGAATCCCTCATCAATTTTGCTTATCTACCGTGTTCTCTATTCCCACGTGCTCCTGATTGGCCAAACATCTTACACCCTCCATAAATTTGATATTTAAAATAGCTGCCCGTGTTTACAAAGAACAAAGAACAATACAGCACAGGAACAGGCCCTTCGGCCCTCCAAGCCTGTGCCGCTCATGTGCCCCACTAGACCATTCGTTTGTATCCCTCTATTCCCAGTCTGTTCATGTGGCTATCTAGGTAAGTCTTAAACGATCCCAGCGTGTCCGCCTCAATCACCTTGCCTGGCAGTGCATTCCAGGCCCCCACCACCCTCTGTGTAAAATACATCCCCCTGACATCTGTGTTGAACCTTGCCCTCCTCACCTTGAACCCGTGACCCCTTGTGTTCATCACCTCCGACCTGGGAAAAAGCTTCCTACTGTTCACCATATCTATGCCCTTCATAATTTTATACACCTCTATTAGGTCGCCCCTCATCCTCTGTCGTTCCAGGGAGAACAACCCCAGTTTACCCAATCTCTCCTCATAGCTAAGACCCTCCATACCAGGCAACATCCTGGTAAACCTTCTCTGTACTCTCTCCAAAGCCTCCACGTCCTTCTGGTAGGGTGGCGACCCAGAACTGGACGCAGTATTCCAAATGTGGCCTAACCATCGTTCTATACAGCTGCAACATCATATGCCAACTTTTATATTCTATGCCCCGTCCAATAAAGGCAAGCATGCCATATGCCTTCTTCACCACCCTCTCCACCTGTGCTGCCACCTTTAAGGATCTGTGGACTTGTACACCCAGTGTCTATACTCCTGATGGTTCTGCCATTTATTGTATAGCTCCCCCTTACATTAGATCTACCGAAATGCATCACTTCGCATTTATCTGGATTAAATTCCATCTGCCATTTCTCCGCCCAATGTTCCAGCCTATCTATATCCTGCTGTATTCTCTGACAATGTTCATCACTATTCGCAACTCCAGCAATCTTTGTGTCGTCCGCAAACTTACTGATCACACCAGCTACATCTTCCTCCAAATCATTTATATATATCACAAACAGCAGAGGTCCCAGTACAGAGCCCTGCGGAACACCACTAGTCACAGACCTCCAACCGGAAAAAGACCTCTCCACTGTTACCCTCTGTCTTCTATGGTTAAGCCAGTTCTCCACCCATCTAGCTAGCTCACCTTTTATCCCGTGAGATTTAACCTTTTGCACCAGCCTGCCATGAGGGACCTTGTCAAACATTTTACTAAAATCCATATAGACGACATCCACGGCCCTTCCCTCGTCAATCGTTTTTGTCACCTCCTCAAAAAACTCAACCAAATTTGTGAGGCATGACCTCCCTCGTACAAAACCATGCTGTCTATCGCTAATGGGATTATTCAGTTCTAAATGCACATATATCCTATCTCTAAGAATCTTCTCCAACAATTTCCCTACCAGGGACGTCAAGTTCACCGGCCTATAATTACCTGGGTTATCCTTGCTACCCTTCTTAAATAATGGGACCACATTTGCTATCCTCCAATCCTCTGGCACCTCACCTGTGTCCAGTGAAGAGACAAAGATTTCTGTTAGAGGCCCAGCAATTTCATCTCTTGCCTCCCTGAGGAGTCTAGGATAGATGCCATCTGGCCCTGGGGATTTGTCTGTCTTAATGTTTCCTAAAAAACCTAACACTTCCTCCCTTGTAATTGAGATTTTTTCTAACGCGTCAACACATCTCTCTGAGACACTACCAGTCAACGTGTCCCTCTCCTTTGTGAATACTGATGCAAAGTATTCGTTTAGGATCTCTCCTACTTCCTCAAGTAACTAACCTCAAGTACCATTCACCCATCAGCCTTGTGGCCACTATCTACATTGGCTCATTGTACTGTGCACCATAACCTCAATTTTATATTCTTCCTTATCCTTGTGTTCAAATCCCTTCATGACCTCCCTCTCTCTAACTCTCTAACCTCTCCAAGACCCACCATCCTCTCAAGGGCAATTAGGGATGGGCAACAAATGCTGGTCTACCCAGTGACATTCATATCCCATGAAGGAAAAATCTCCAAGATCTCTGAGGAGCTCCAAATCTAGCCAATGCAGTCCCCACCCTCTTCCCTCCACAATTGGGAGTCAAGCCTTCAGTTGTCTATGTCTTAAGATCCTGAATTCTCTCCCCAAGCTTCTGATTCTCAGTTTTCCCCGAGATGTTGCTTCAAATCTAACTCCTTCACCAAATAATTGGGCACCCATCTCAATGTCTCCCTCTTGGTGTCAAATTCTTCTGTAATTAAGTTCATGCAAAAGAGCCTTAGGACGTTTACTGCTTTAAATACATGATGCATATGCTTATTGCTGTTGCTTGAAACATTGTTAACCATTGCTGGATCCTTGCTTTGTGCTGAGTCAGTTGAGCTCAGTTGGGGTGGTGTAACTCTTATCCACTGTGCCCAGGTCATACCAGAAGAAAATCCCAGTCTGACCCTGACCCGGAGCTGTTAACTGAGGATAGGCCTGTGATACTCCTTCTAAACAAAGAACTTTTATAGGCTTTAATTTTAGAATAACATTTTCCATATAAGTATTAGACATTTAACAATGTATTCAAATCTTCCCATGGTTATGGAAGATGTAAACTTCAGTCCTGGAACATCATTACAAGAGTTTCTCAAACTAATGTCCTAGGCCCAACTATCATCAATGCTTCAGAATGACCCTCCCTCCATCATAAGGTCAAAAGTGGGGATGTTTGTAAATGATTGCGTGATGTTCAGTTCCATTACAATTCCTCAAATATCAGAGCCGTCTGTACCCTCATGCAGCAAGATCTGGACAACATTCACGCTTGAACTGAGAAATGGCAGGTTCATCCAAGCTACACAAGTGCAGGCAATCTCCAACAAGAGAGAATCTGGTCATCTCTCCATGACATTGCTGGATCCCAACCTACACACCCCTCCCACTTCATTAACATTCATTGACCAGAAACTTAACTGCATCAGTCACATAAATACTGTGGCTAAAAGAGCAGATCAGCGACTGACTACAGTCTTATCTCCTTACTCCTCAAATGCTTTGCATTTTCTGCAAGGTATAAGTCAGGAGTGTGATGGATATTCTCCACCTGCCTGGGTGAGTGCAGCTCCAGCACTCTAGTCATCACCAACGACAATTTGCAGCCCACTTGATTGGCACTCTATCCATAACCTGAAACATTCACTCCCTACCCCATGGGTGTAACTGGGCTGAAGTGTGTGTCATTTACAAGATGCACAGCAGAAACTAACTCGTCATGGTTTCTCTGATAGCACCTTCCAAGCTCAACCTCTATTACCGACAAGAACAGAGGAAACAGGCACATGTGAACAACCTGCACTTCCAAATTACACACTGTCCTAACTTGCAACATATTGGTGTCTCTCCACTGTTTCTGGATCTCAATCCTGAAACCGTCTACCTAACAGCACAATGCAAGTACCTGATCTGGTCAAGACTTTTTACAGAGAATCTTGGGGAGTCAGAGGTTGGGTAATGTGCGTAGACTTCGGATGAGGCAGCAGGACAGCCGTTGGACTAAAGACAATGCAAGTGTTTGATGGGAGTCCTCTCAATGGAAGAAGGACAGTTAGGAATAACACTTTCTTAAAGCATTGGAGGAAGCATTGATCATTAGAAAATTCTCAGAACTGGAATGAACAAGATAATATGAGTTTTGTGATATTATGTTTGATACCAATGTTCTATTCAATGTGTAACTCTTTAGTAAGTATAATCATTGTATTTTAGCTGTTTTTCTTCAACTGCATTTTCTTTTATAAGTATAATAAACATTTATACTTTAGAACAAAGCTCCCTCAAGTCTCTTGAGTTTCAAAGATCCAATTTTACATTCTTCCAGCACTTGGTTTAGATTCACACATGGAGAACAGAGGTCTGGGAACAGTTGGTTATTCTGGAACTGAGTCTAATGAAGAGAGAAAAGGATCAGGCCTGGATCTGGACAATGTACCTGTTATTCAATGAGCATTTCACCCACACTGAAAGGGACTTTAGCTGCTAGGATCCACCTTCATTTGATGAATTTGTCACTCAGCCAACCTTTTGCAGGCTTGCTCTTCCACCCCATTGTGTGTTGATGGGAGAGGCATCCACACCTGGTCTGTCCACCCACTGATGCAGACTTCAGGTACTGACTGAAGATAGGAAATCCCCAATACAAAGAGAGACTCAGATTTTGGCTGTAAGGACAAAGCAGCTAAGTGCTTTGCATAGAGATAAGGATGAATTTGTACCAAACTCACTGGGTCCAGTAATTCTCACACAAACAACACATTGTAGCTAATCATCATCAACACATCGCCCAGAGAGAAACCAACACCACCATTCCTGCAATTTCTGGCATAACGGAAAAACAATCTAACTGAGCTAGTGTCCTGCTTTGACTAACTTCAAAGACACTTGTCCCTGCAATGTGCAAGGTGCTCAGTGAGGCCAATGGGGGAACTTGAAATACTCCCTCAGCACCAAAGTGTCCTGCCTTCTATATCAATGACTATTCCTCACTGAATATCTTGTCTCTAGTGACAGTAAACCTCTTAGTTCCTATCATCACCTCATTTGAAAACGTTTCTCTATTGTCTCTAATCACAATCTGAGCCAATATGGAGGATTTCCAGCAATATTTAGGGGATAGTTTCAGAAGCATTGTACACAAATTTATCACCATGCCATATAGTACCTGAAGATACTCAGGTTCCTTCTGGCTGTGATGGCTGAGGGGGTTTGGAAAATAAGAGTATTAATCAAACTATTGTATATTCCATCATATCATAGATCTACAGGTACTGGACACCTCGATTCCGAACGAGAAATTATCTCTGTCAGTGAGCTGCAGTTAACCTGACAGCCATAGTGGTTTTAGATGGTGTACCTACAGTTTAACACTGGTCATCCACTGTAGCAGAAAACCACATTCAATTTGACATTACCCCATGTGTTTTCACCTGGTGGACCTCAATGGTGGCAGCATCTCTCTGAGACAACAGGGATTTCTAGGATTTATCAACTAGGAGAAACATTAGAAGACCACCCTTCCAAGAGGCTAATTCCAAAGGTGTGCTATTTTAGTCTGGTCTGATGCAGGCTTATTGCTCAGCATCAAGAATAAGCTCTAAGCTTCAACTACCTTAGTATCTGTATATTCTAATACGAGTCGAGGTCTATGAGGGCAAACAGGAAAGTGGAGCTGAGACCACAAGCAGATCAACTATGATCTTATTGAATGGTGGCAGACCAAGCTCAAAAGGCCAAATGACCTACTCCTGTTCATATGTTACTAGGACAGTACTACCAAAATGTAATGGCTCATTCATCTTATTCTTTTAAAATGGTTCCCAGATTTCTCTAAGCAATTACAATGCAAAAGTTGTTCATTGTACTGTGACAATACTGGCCCTTAAAGAAAGGTGTTTTAATCATATTTCTCTGCAGGATGTTTTAGCAGTCCCTGGGATTTTGGTCGGCACTGTGTTGTCTGCAGCTGGTGTCTTTTATTGTTACTGAAGCAGTATAATTGACATCATGGTTGTTTCAATCTGAACTAATGCAGTGTTCTACATTATTCCCTTGGGATTGCAGAGTAGAACTGGATTTGGGATAATTGACAGGTCAGGTGATATGACTGGGGATAGCTATTCTTCACAGATCATCCCAGTCTTAGTTTCAGTTTTCAGAAACTGCTTGAAGCTGAGAGAAATGACAGTGCTTTCCCTCACTGGAGGTGCAGTTTTTGCTGTTGAAGTGTTGCTGTGTTGGAAGCTGCTAAAGATTAGGTTTACATCTGAGGTTTTACTGTTTGGAGGATATATCCTTCTCTGAAAACTGCTGTCAGATTCACTGTCCAGAAGTCTTAAAAAGCTGGAAATCCAGCATCATGCGAACATACTTGCTTTTGTGCTAAGTAATGCTGGAGAAGGGTGTATGTCTGTGGGATATTGCTTTACATTGAAACAACAGAGATAACTAGCTGTTAAGTGTTATGCTGTGTCATGTTTAAGTCTTGTAATTGGTAAAAGTTATGCCAACTCTTTTTGTTATATTCTGTGTTTGATAAAAGCTTCCTAGTGGGTCATTTGAATCAAACCTGGAATGAAACGCCTTATGCTCACCTATGCCAAAATCAAATGTAAAACTTAAGGTCTAGGCGAAGTTCACAAAAGAACATGGAGTTTCTGGCCTGGGTCTTAACAGTATGAAACAGTTGTTTCAAGAAACAACAGTTTCTTGAATGTAAGTAGTTCTTTATTTTTCTTCCTCCTGCTGCACTGCTCACAAATTTCCTTGGAAGTAACTTCAGAAAGCAGTGCACCCCATGGAGTATTTTGACTTCCAATTCCATTCACAGCTAGAGATTTAAACACTCCTTACTCAGTGAATTTAGCCTGTGAAGCACAAGTGCTTTTGCTCAGATGTCCCTCAAGTAAGTTTCACTCCAGGTTGATGAGTTCTCTACTCGTGTCCTCCAACTGCAGACTCATAGTCCTTCTTGAACAGCCTGCAGGCCCCTCCCCAAATCATGCAAATGGGCTGATACTCTAAAGACCTGGATCATGTCCCCTTGCTCAATGTTCATTTCTCCACAGAAGACAAGTTCAGCACTGGGAACACAGTAGTGCAGATTTAAAGCAGAGTATTTCCAATGCAAAGATCCAATAGAAAGAAATCTCAACAAGATACTTTGTGGTCGATTTCGAGTTTGTGCAATGGTGGAAACGGGTGATGGAAAGTTAGCTATTTGTTTCACATCTCTTCTTGATTTTTCGATTAAAAAATGAAAACTAGGCTGTGACCTGATGTCACCTGTTTTAAATATTGCACAAGATTGAGATCCACCCTTTTTTGCTCATATCGGCCCAGTAATAGAAAACCTATTCCAAAGCATGTCACATAAATGAACAAAGGGCACTAAGCATGAAGAGGAATTGAGATAGGTGGTACAGTGGTTAGCACTGCTGCCTCTCAGCACCAGGGACATGGGGTTTCCTCCGGATGCTTCAGTTTCCTCCCACAGTCTGAAAGATGTGCTGGTTAAATTCCCCCCCCGTGTACCCAGAGGGGCACCGGATTGCAGCAACTAGGGGATTTTCACAGTAACTTCATTGCAGTGGTAATGCAAGCCTACTTGTGACACTAATAAACAAACTTAAAACTTAGATACCTTGATTGCCCATTTCTGAAGTGGGAGAAAGGTAGTGAGGCAAAAGGTTTTACAGAGGAAATTCCGGAGTTTAGGGCACATACAGGCGGAGATGCAGCTTGTGGGGTTGGTACCCGAGGTCCAAGCTTTGGTTGGGATGGAGAGCTTGAGGAGTTTGCAGAAATGGTGTTGGGGTGCAGGGATAGGGATCAAAGCAGGAAGGGATTTCTATACAAGCATAAGGTTTATAATGGCAATTGTGTCTGGTTTTATTTTTTTATTATACATCAAATAGACTCAATAAAACGGAATCTTCTTCCAGGGCACAGGAATCACTGACAAAAGGTCTGGATCCTGTACTTCAGATTGTTACAGACTCCCATGACAAGTATGACATGGAGAAAACCACAACCGAACGTTGCTACTTAGTGATCTGTAAAAGCAGTTTTTAAATCTTTTATACATGGAAAAGAACCAAAAAAACTCTACATACATAAAAATAATTATATATGTGCACTTTCTTTTTAATTTATGGGACATAGAGAAGATTTTTAGCAGCTGGTCTCTCTTCGGGTCCAACTTTTCCATCACTGTCTGCACATCACTTCCCCTCAGCCGTCTGTGTCAATCCTGTGTGCTGTGGAGGGAATCAGAGGGGACGGTGATCCCGCAGTCACAGATTGCACGATTGACAAAAATAGATACAACTTCAAAACTTAAAAGCTGATGAAGCAAAACTAATCTTTACTAAGACACAAAGGGACAGTGGGATATATGTTCCTATTAGCTCAAGTTGCAGATATATCCAACATCTCCATCACCCTTATAAAGGAGAAAATATTGAAAATAAACAAAATCCTAGTCTGCAGCAGTAACTTAAAAACTACTGCATGGGCCACAAATCTTGATTGTAATGGATTTATTCTCCATGTGGAACTGGAGACACGGGAAATGCTGAAAAGTGCTGAATGACATGGCAAAGTTTGGTTTCCCATTTTAAGCCTGTTTCCAGCAGTAGTGCTCACTATTTTATAGATTGTACTCCTGTATTGTAATTCCATATCTCAGTCATTAATACACAGCCTGTCCAGGAGCTTTCTGAATGCTCCTCTCCACAAGGCCATTAACATCTTTGGGGTAAAGGGAATATATGTACAACAAGCTAATTAAACATCAAGATAGTTAATCCCTTTCTCGAATTCATGCTAACTGCCCTTTACACTCAAGTGTTTGCATACCATGTCTTGCAAAATCACTGCAAATTATTTCCCTACAACTGATGTTAAACTAACTAATCTGTTAGTTTAATTCAATTCCACCCATCATTTTTCAGATAATGAAGTAGTCGGTGCCAGTCTGAGGCATAACTTGGACAACATTCAGATTGGGTTATACATGGAAAGTAACATTCGCCTCAAGTGGAAGGCACTGACCATCTCCAACAACTTTCTCTCAACAGTCAGTGTGGAGTAAATCAGCCAACAAGATTCATAACTCAAGACACATCCTTAAATCCCCTTTGCTTGCTGTCTGAATTGTACATTAATAATGGTGCGCATTGTTAACACAGTTAACATGGTCCAGCTTTGACCTCCTTTGCTAACAAACTGATGGTCAACAGGGGTGGTATGAGGATCACTTTGAATATAACTCACATTGCTTTGGTATCCTAAGGGACTCGTTGTCTGCTGTCATGACCTGGTGCAGAACCCCACGGAACAGATAGATCACTTTCAGACTCTTTTCCTCTCCAACACATGGGTCATAGAATCCTGGTACGCCGATCTGTGATAAAGATCGTGAATGAGGAATTTTACAAACAAAACTTGGCAGGAAGAATCTGGGAATGTTTACTGTACCAGGCTCCCAAGGAACTTGCAACTGCACCCCACTGCCCCACTCCAACCCACTGCTATGGGAGATTGTTAGTGCAGTATGGAGTCATACAGCCTGGGATTCTCAGTCATTAATTTCATCTGTGATGAATCATAATCAGGGCGGTAGTAAGAGAGCAGCAACAGAAACTTGCTAGTAAGATGAGGAAAATGAGAATAAATCTTCCAAAGTCCCTGCTCCTGAATAATATGCAGGGATTCCTGTTGTGGAGGGCACAACTACAAATCCTGGTTGTGATGAAATGCAAAATTAGTTAAATCGGCAGTCCCAGTTCAAGGATTACAGTTCCTGGTGGGCCTTGGGATTTCTGTGCATGCACTGGCTGGGAAATGGCTGAACATATGCAGCCATTGGTTTTACATTCTTTATGTCATAAACTGGTGCTGCGCACCTGCACAGAAGAACAAAACATAGTGAAACAATTTGCAATGCAGGTCTGGTGACCAGAGCACCATTACGATGAGGGTGTCCTCGGGAGCAGGACACAGGGAAGGGGACAGGGAGGTCCCGGGTACGGACGAGGACAGAGACCAGAGGCAGATCCTGTTGAGTAAAGTTGAGAGAAGGGAGTAGTTGAATAGGTCTGAGATAAAGAGACAGCTGCGGGGAACCGACTTGACGTGATGCAGCACAGCAGCCCAGAGAGGTCAGCCCAAGGTTGGTGACTCTGTCGTGTGGGCAGTGAGACAAATGTACTCTTTTTGTAGCAGTGGTATTCCAAAGACCTATAAGTGTACATCGAAGGTTTAGCGTGAGCGTACTTGGAGATCCATGGGAAAGGAATCTTGGAAGGCGAGATTGAAATCCTGGAGATGGCTCCTTGTTGAAGACGTCCAAGTGGGAGTGATACTGGCAGAGCATTCTCAGGGCGATTTCTTCAAAATTGGAGACAGGAAACCCTTCTGAGAAAGACAGAGTTTCAGTGGGACGAGTTGGTTCACTATGACAAGTGTCTGGTTGGGTTGTTGAGAAATCCAAGGAATCTGCTTTGGTTGCATCTGTCATTTACTATGGAGTATGTTATGTTTGACCACAGTTCAGAGAGTAAAAGAGAGTTGAAAAAAACTGGTAGTTTTCCAGGTGGCAAGGTGTAACTAATGGTGTGTTACAACAATCCATGGCAATGACTTGGATAATGGGATCGAGTGCCATATGACCAAGTTTAATGATGATGCAAAATTAGGTGGAGAAGCAAATTATGAGAACACAAGGAGCTTGCAAACAGATACAGACAGATTAAGTGTGTGAAAAGAAAGTAGTAGATGGAGTATCATGAGGGAAATTATCCACACATTTGTCGGGAGAAAGGAATTTTCTTTTAAAAAGGAGACTATTAAATGTTGGTAAGTAGAAGAATTTGGATTGCCCTGCATATGAGACACAAGAGATACAACAAACAATAAGGAAGGCAAATTGTATGTCAGCCTCTATTGCAAAGGAGGTGAAGTACTAGAATTAGGAAGCCTTGCTGCAAGTATATGGGGTTTGGTAAGACCACACCTGGAACAGTGTGCAGTTTTGGTCTCCTTATGGAAAGAAGGATATACTAGCTTCAGAAGACTTGCAACAAAGGTCCACTAGATTGATTCCTGGGATAAGGTTACTGTCCTATAAGGATAGACTGAGTATAAACCTATATTCTCTGGAGTTTAAAAGAATGAGGGTGATCTAATTGAAAGGTATAACATTATTAGAGGACTTGACCAAGTAGATGCTGAAAAAATGTTCCTCCTTCTCATGAACTAGGGTCATGGTCTCGGGATAAGTGGTTTGCCAAGTTAAGTGGTTTAGGAATGAGATGAGGACAAATGGGGAGGCGGTGGTGTAGTGGTATTGTCGCTGGACTAGTAATCCAGAGACCCAAGGTAATGGTCTGGGTTCAAATCCCACCACGGCAAATGGTGAAGTTAGAATTTAATAAAAATCTGGAATTTAAAAAGTTTAACGATGACCATGAAACAATTATCAATTGTCGTTAAAAATACCCATCCCTTTAATGCCCTTTAGGAAAGGAAATCTGTTGTCCTGTGGTGTACATGTGACCCCAGGCTCACAGCAATGTGGTTGACTCTTAAAATACCCTCAGGGATGGGCAGTAATTGTTGGCCCAACCAGCAATGCTTACATCCTATGAATGAGTAAATCCAAAAAAAGATTTTCATTCGGAGGATCAAGAATCATTAGAATTGTCTGCCTTTGAGGATGCTCAATCGATCGATATATTCCTGACTGATATCCAAAGATTAGTGGTCACTAAGGAAACGAGGGATTTCGGGATAGAGCAGGAACGAGGTGTTGACTTGGATGAATGGTGAAGGAGGCTTGAATGGCTGCTTCAGCCCCTATTCCTCGTGTTCTGATGTCCTGACCAATATTTATCCCTCAGTCTATGTTGTGAAAGAGATTATCTTGTCATCATCATATTGCTGTTTGTGAGAACTTGGTTTGTGCAAGTTGGCTGCTGTGTTTCCCACATTCCCACCAGTAATTGAAATTCTTCAACAAAAAATAATTGTGTGTGAAATGCTTCAGGACACCAAGGCTGTGGAAGACGTTATATTGTGGAGATCTTCATTTCCTTTGTTTCCTGATCCAGACTTGGATATTTGTGTGGGCGAGCCAATGCAGGTCAGGGAAACCTCAGGGGAGGAAGTGAAGAATGGTGAGCAGGAGGTGGACAATGGTCTTGGGGGACAGGGAGGGTGAGGCGACAGGGAGGAAAAAAAAAAGACCCCACAGAATGAGAGCAGTGTAAGCAATACAATGTTGGAGAACTGAAGTGAAGAGCAGGTCTTTATCAAAAGAAACATTCAGCCTCACCTTACAGGCTTCTGTAAGAATTAGTTTTGACTCCTTCACCAGGCACTGAAGAGGAACAGTCACATCAATCACTTTCGCCCTCTCATTCCTCCCACTGCTGTCGGTCACAAATTTCCCATACCAGGCATTGGTGATAATTAATCCTGAAGACGACAAGTGGACACTTACACATGTTCCAGCAACACCACTCCCACATCAGACACGCCCAGTATTACTGCACAAGCCAGTGAAACACTAAAAAAAGAGATTCTCAAAATGACCTTGGAGAAGTTCTCCAAGGTCCTGAGGAGGGCATGGAGTCAGAGGATTCCTGTGTATATAATCTCTGGCACAGGGCACATCTGGAGCAGTGAGTTCATACTTGTTGACTTACTGAGGTTTGGCCTTTACTGCAAAATACCAATTAATATATTAGATCCGTGGCACTGTTTTTGTTTAGGTTCCTGAACCACTCTTGCCAGTTGGTACAGGGGCACCCCAGGACTATGTGGATGCTGGTCACAGGATACACCTGCGAGTTATGCAGATGTGGTTCGCGAGGACCTCTTGGAGTACGCAGGTTTGGCTGCGGGTATTGGCCTTGGGAGTGTAGAGTCATGGGGTGGGGGGGTGGGGGGAGGGGAGCGTTCCCATCCTGCCTGTCACGGGAATTTTAACGGGCGGAAGGGACAGACCATGCAAAGGTCCACTGACCTCAGGTGGGATTTTCTGGTTTTGGGGCGACCATAGCCAGAAAACGCCACCCATAGTGTTTTACAGCACGGAAAGAGGCCCTTTGGTCCAGGAGGACATGGATCAGAATTTCTCCCTGAAAGTACATCAAAACTAGCTGGAGGTGTCCACACAGGGGAGATTGGAAATGTGACTCTTATCATTCTCTTTTGAAACTATACACAGAATCCAAAGAAGTAGACTTTGGGAATTGTGATTTCCTTACAGGACACAAGCCAAAGAATTCTCCCTCCCCCTCATAAAGAACTTGGGCTGAAATTGGTTACATTTTTCATAAATTACTTTCTGCTGTGGCATACACCATTTTTCTCCGCTTGAGATTACAAACATGAACTAATCTCTAATTTTTGCATTTATTGCGGGGAAGAATTTCAATCTCAGTTACTGTGGTTTGTATCATGTTACAGCAATTCATCATACGTGTGGCTGGGCTAAGGCAGCATTAATGAGCAAGAAAGAAAATGCAATGAAAGAAAAAAGACATTTAAAAACAAATATGCAACTCAAACTAACTCTTACCTAGTTTAGATTCTTCCATTTCTATAATCCTCCTCACAGACTCTTGCATCAACCGAACCTAAAAAAAACCATAAACAGTTACACAGATTCCCTGCCATATACAGCAGAGAATGTCCATGCATTAGGTTAACTTTCTTACTCGATACAGTAATAGGAACATTTGTGAACAACACCCACTTATGTTAAGACTTTTTGTTTTTCTATACTAAGGGCGCAAGTTGTTGCTAATAATGAAACATAGGAACTGTAGGGTGAGAAAAGACCACAGCCCATCTGGTTCAGCACCTACCATTCAGATTGACATAAGATACAAAAATAACAAACTGGCTGACTAACTCCCAATAGGAGATTCCCTAATTTTAAGGATATTTTAAGGATATTAGTAAACTAGAAAGAATGCAGAAGAAATTTACTAGGATGTTACCGGGACTCGATGGTTTGAGTTATAAGGCGAGGCTGGATAGGCTGGGACTGTTTTCTCTGGAGCGTAGAAGGCTGGGGGGTGATCTTATAGAGGTCGATAAAATAATGAGGGGTTTAGATCAGCTAGATAGTCACCATCTTTTCCCAAAGGTAGGGGAGTTGAAAACTAGGGGGGATAGGTTAAAGGTGAGAGGGGAGAGATACAAAAGGGTCCAGAGGGGCAATTTTTTCACACAGAGGTTGGTGAGAGTCTGGAACGAGCTGCCAGAGCTAGTAGTAGATGCGGGTACAATGTTGTCTTTTAAAAAGCGTTTAGACAGTTACATGGGTAAGATGGGTATAGAGGGATAGAGGCCAATTGGGACTAGCTTAGGGGTTTTTAAAAAAAAAGGGCGGCATGGACAAGTTGGGCTGAAGGGCCTGTTTCCATGCTGTAAACCTCTATGACTCTAATTGCTCCACCTTTGGCGGCCATGCCTTCAACTGCCGAGACCCACTCCTGTGAAGCATCTTAAGATGTTTTCCTGTGTTGAAGTCGCTATACAAATGCATGTTGTGTGCTGCTAAAGAAAATTCAAACTGAAGCCATAACATTAATAACAAACTTTCTTGCATCAAAAGACCCAGCAGTGAAAATTGACTTTTCTTTCTAAAAGAAGCAGGCTCAATTATGAGTTACCTAGAAATCTCCAGAGCAATAATTCAGAAAACACAAAAGCTTTGGACAGTCAGTGCTCTCAAACCCTCCCCGTAGATGCATGACATTACCCACAATTTCTCACAATTCCATGCCCTAATAGCTTACACTTATTCAGTGATTTTAACTTTAGGTGCATCCCAAGGCATTTCACAAATTCAACACAGAGGAATGTAACATCAAGAGAGGCACTGGGGAGGGGCAGCTGAGAGCCTGGCTGAACACCTGAGGTTTGGGGGAAGGTTTTTTTTATTAAAAAGGGTGAAAAGAAATTAAAAGAATGAACCTCAGAGAGTAGGGTTGTGGTGACTGAAGGTGCTGCCAGAGGGATTGTGTGGCTGGAGTCAAAGGAGAATCAGAGGGAATTGCAGACAATTGTAGAAATCAGAAATTTAAAAAATAATACCCGAAATGTGCCAGCTGTGTTAAGAGAGCTTGCCAGTGTTCAGATCAAGTGCCTCAACTCGAATCATTATCCAGCCCTCCCCATTTTCAGATCCTGCCAGACCTCATTCTGGGCTGGTGGAAAGCTCTATGTTTCCACATAGTGGTGGAACTGTGGTACTACGATACAACACAGAGGCCTTTTGCCTTGTTTCTTGTGTTTAAAATATGGATCAATTTCCAAGAACATTCCATGGTTTGTGCTTCCACCTGATTCTCCAAGGCGCCTCACAATTTCCAACTTCAGAATTTGCGTTTTCACAGCAAGAAGAAAGTACTGCCACTTTATCTTTAAGCTAACTTGTGTCATTGTTAAACTAGGGACTTCTCTGCACGCTCACCCACATAAGAGCTATTGCATTTCAGCAACATAATGAGGAAATGATTTTTCCTACGGGCGTAAATCTTTCTTCCCTCTCAAATTATTGCTGGGGCACAGTTTCCAGGTGCTCTACATATTCTAGTTTTGGCTCAAATGACCATTTTTACTGCGCAAGTGTGGACTAGATACCCAATCACAGCAATTATCACTGCCTCCCCAACTGAGATCAGATCACTTAACACAGCCAGGATCAACTCTGGATCAGCCTGGACTTTATAGTTCACAAGTAGCCATGGAAGGAGTGCAGCAGATTGAACAGATTATCATCAAGATTCAGATGGCGAGAGATCACTCAAACTCCGTCTAAAGTTCCTGGAATATGGACAGTTAGTAGATTAGAGATCTTTTATTATTTTGAAAAGCATTGATAGGATAGACAGAGGAAAGCTTCTAATGCTACTGAGAGTCTGCGACAGTGGGACATAATCTAAAAATAAGAGCAAGGCAATTAAGGAGAGAAATTAGGAAGCGCCTTTGGAGTAAAGAAGTGACGAAAGTGTGAAACCTTCTCCCACAAACAATTAATAATTTTAGATTTATAGTTTTTTAAACAAGCCATGGGTATTTTGAGATATGGAGCCAAGATGGCTGGACAGAATTATGATACCAATCAGCCATGATACCACTTGGCAGTGGGATAGGTTCGAGGGACAGAATGGTCTCTTGTTTCTACCTTCCTATTGTACAAAGTGCTACTTTTATTCCCTCACGGACTGTGTGAGAGATTTATACTGTTATCAGTCCTAACTTTAGCTACAGCATACAGGGTCTGTGCCTTAAGTCGCATCACTTACCGCTGCCTCAGCCTCCTGCTTCTTCAGTGCTACAGTACTCGATGAACTCTCTCTCTGTTTCTCTAATTCTCTGTCAGATAGACACACACAAAACAAAATGGCAAATTACCTCAGTAACTATCCAAAGCCTCAAAATTTTTATACCTTTAAAAAAAAAAGAGAAAAATGATATTATAGGGGATTGGTAACATAGTAGAAATTATAGAGGGAATAACAGACAGCGGAGAGTGAGCTGCAGGCTGAATTCTAATGGAGGGGGTTCACATAACTTATGGGAATAGAATTAAAACATTTCCAGTTGCTGACAGTCAATTGATGGATATGCTTCTCTGCAAGGTTGTGGTGTAGTTTGGACAGGCACTTCAGAAACTTGCTTCACAGAGCCACCCAGTGGCTAGAACCTGTCACTACACTTATAGAATCCCTATGCCGGAGGAGGACATTCGGCCCATCCTGCCTGCACAGACAACAATCCCACCCAGGCCCTGTCCCCATAATCCCATGTATTTACCCTGATAATTTCCCTGACGCTAAGGGGGTATTTAGCATGGCCAATCAACCTAATCCGCACATCTTTGGAGTGTGGGAGGAAACTGGAGCAAACCCTCTCAAGACACGGGGGCGAACATGCAAACTCCACACAGTGTAAAAGATAGTAAGTGGAGCTACGGGCTAGAATCTAACACAGATTTGTATCGTTTGGACAAATAAAGTGACAGAGATCGAAGAACATGCTTCAGATTGGAATCTACCAGAGGGGTCTGAAAGATTTAGAAGTTGAATAATGCATACTTTGGAGTCAGTTGCAGGCTGGTGTCAAACCAAGGGGATCAGATAGTTATAAATAGAATAAGGTCTGTGAAAGTTAAAATGCTCAGACTTTAATAAAATCTTGCCTTCCCTGTAACAGCTTGCGAGAATGTTATTATTTTGCAGACCTTCAAGGGAGCCTGTCTACTTTGAATTAATCTTTCCCTTGCCTTGGATTCAAAACATTCTGCTTTTCGACCTTCACCGAAGGTTGAACAAGATCAGATTTTTTCCATAACAAATACCAAAGGCGAGATATTGGGATATGCTATGCAAATGAAGGATTAGCAGAAGTCAATTTTTCATCGAATGAGAAAGGGCGAAAGGCCAGGATTTAATTGGCAAATATGTCAATGAAAGATGTGAAAAATCTCTTGTTCCTGATTTGCTGTAATTGACTGCTGAGCTGTTTCTCTGTAACCTCAGAACCACTCCAGCCATTTCGATGGAGGGAGGGGGAGTTCCCCTTGTGCACAAGTAATTAAGGACCTCGCATTGGTTGCATGGTGTCCAGCGCTGTTTGTGTTAATAGTCGACTGAGTGTGCCTAAGGTTGCTGGTACCCAAAGAGCTCTGACAGGTTCACATGCTGGGAATAGTGGCTGACTGTCGCCAGGGTCCAATAAACAGCTTGTGAAAGCTGATGTGGCGCTGACATTCTCTTACTAGATTGTCCCAGTGCATTTAGCAATTACTGCAAGGTGCAAAGTGCACAAGGAATTTCAGAATCAAATGTTTGCTTTTCCCTTGGTCTATTTTCTCTCCCAACGACACTGACTTTTCGGGGCACAGATGTTGAGGTGCTCATTGGTCTCTCAATCGAATAGGCATTATTTTCAGATTCCTGGGGCTTACAGCTGCCTGGTTCAGCAGCACACGAGGCGGTACATTCTCTCTAACGAACAGCTGGATCTGGTGCAGCTGGAAGAATCTAAAACGTGGGAGATCCAGAAGGGAAAAAAAAAGACAGTTTGACACCCCCAATAAAGGAACACTCACTTTTCTTTCTGTAATTGGAGGTAGGGTTTGATGATGAGCCGGTGCATGGCAAAGTAGATGAGCAGGGGTCCGACAGTAGCGTAGAAAATGGCACTGGGCAAGAGTTGGTCTGTCAGATGAATAGGGAAGAAGTAAGTCTGGCTGGCTCGATTTAACCTGCAGTGAAAGGAGTTTTAAAAATAGAATTCAGAGGGGTAAAGTAAAATCCATGGATGAAGGTTACCCCACTGCTTAAGGGACTCCAGCTTGTTACACAATCTTCAGACATTATTTTAAGATGCTGCAGGCAATTTCACTTGCACATAATATACAGACTCAACAGCTGGACACCCCCTTTAAATTGCAGGGGTATGTTTCTTTTTTTTACAACAACAACTTATATTTATATAGACCAGAGAAAGCATTCTTTCTGGTTGTATCACAGCTTGGTTTGGCTCCTGCTCTGCCCAAGACCGCAAGAAACTACTGCCTTGGTTGTATAGCCCTCAATACTTGCACTGAATGAAAATCAACAGTGGACGGATGCAACACTGAGACACCTGTCAGGTGCCCGGTCTGGAATCGGGCAATACGTGTTTTCCTAAAATTTATTTTTAATGAAGTTTCTTTTCCTGCAGTCCATACAATCAGAGGTAGGCAGACAATCCGCCCTCTGCCAGACAGTTTGTTAATGAGTTGCTGAACGCAGACTGAGGAGGAAGAATTGGAGTCAACTCCTCTGATTTTTTATTTATCTGCCCTTCCTTTGGAAAAGCCATCACAAATCTTGGCAGTTTCCCCATGGCTCCACTGTCTGTTGGTGAGCTGCAGGCTGAGGTAGTGGGGTTGAAGCCACACTGTGCCACTCAGTTACTCAGCAGCTGCACATATCCAGGACCCAGGTGACCGGAAATGGAAAAGCTGCAACAAACCCCTCAAGTCAACAATTCTGGCTCCTTAACTTCACAAAGCAAAAGAATGGTCGCTTAAAGAATTTTACACATGCAATACATTGTTCAATACATACTTAATTTTGAGGGACACTCCCTGAGGCACTCCAATACTGACTGTTGCTCCTAGGATGCTGTGTCTGGAGATCTTCCTCTCAGCACCATATTCAACCAGAGTGCCAAAGAATCCTGTTCTGTAGGCAGAACCACACCAGTCTCCATAAAACAGTCACTTTAGTGCAGTTTTCATTCCTAGCTATCTATTATTAGATACCAGCCTGCTACTCACTCCAGAGTATCTGTTATTCTATACATGAACCCCCCCAATACCCTGTAACTTACTTCCAGTTATGTGCTATTTCGTATGTACACCAACTGAACCTTCTGAAAACCCTGCAGTCTGGAACCCATTCCTGGACGTACTTTATATAGAAACCCCCTGAACCCCTCAATCAGATTGCCAGCCTCTAACTCTCTCCCACATATATATTCTGAGAATTACGTGACCAGTCTACATCATAATTTTTCCCATCAGTGTTACAGTGCCTTTGCATTAATAAATAGTATCTAATATTATCATTTTTTAAAAAATTCATTCGTGGGACATGGGCGTTATTGTCCACCCCTAGTTGCCCGAGGGCAATTGAGAGTCAGCCACATTGCTGTGGTTCTGGAGTCACATGTAGGCCAGACCAGGTTAAGGCGGCAGATTTCCTTCCCTGAAGGACGTTAGTGAACCAGATGGGTTTTTCTGACAATCGACAATGATTTCATGGTTATCAGTAGATTCTTAATTCCAGATTTTTAAAATCAAATTCAAATTCAACCATCTGTCATGGCGGGATTCGAACCCATGTCCCAAGAACATCAGTGGAGTTTCTGGATTAATAGTCTAGCAATAATGCCACTAGGCCATTGTCTCCCTATAATACTTCTAATACAGTGTATTACAAGTGTCTGCTCCTTATACAGCTGAAGTCACTATATATTTAAAATCACACCAGATGTATCTTACTTGATTGTCCCCTTTATTCTGGTTTGGTCGTCATCCTGGAATTTGTATTGGTAGCTCATTAGCATAAACGAATTAGGAATTCCTAGCTGTAAACAAATCAGCATACATTATTTAAAATATTTACTTGAAAGGTTTCAATAACAGAGTTGGGACTGGGCGGTGCAATAGATGTACATCCTGGGATTTGGATTCAAACCCTGGCAGGCTGGATTATGGTCTCATCTCTAGCCTGCGGGAGGCCAGTGTAAAATGGGTTTGGACAGTTTCAATGCAATCTTGAGTGTCAAGCCACAGAACAAAACTATCTCTAATTGGACCCAAGCTGCCAATTTTAAGTCAGTCAAATATGAGTGGCTCCTCCTGTGGCCTAATGGTATGGATACCGAACTGGTAATCCACAAACCGAGGGCAATGCTCTGGAGTTCCAGGCTTGAATGCCACCAAGGTGGATGGTAAATTGTCCTGTGGCAGGCATGGGTGAGGTGAAAAATTTTGAAATGTAAAATCACATGAGTACTGTTGTTCGAACAGCTTAAAGGAAACTTTATTTCTAACTTATACTAAACTTGCCCTGATAGCGTTTGATGGTAGTGTGGGGGGAGCATTTAAACTGTGCTACGTGCAGTATCTGTCTTGGGAGTGTTTGATGGGGGAATGCAGAGGGAGTTTTATTTTGGATAAAATTAGTGCTGTACCTGTTCCGAGCAAGTGTTTGGTGGGACTGTGTAGACAGAACATTTAGTTTGTATCTAGACCATGTTGTGTCTGGCTTGGGAGTGTTCGATGTGGCAGTATAAAGGAAGCTTTAGAAGAACATAAGAAATAGGAACCATATGGTCCCTCGAGCCTGCGCCACTATTTAATCTTCGGCTCCAACTCCACTTTATTGCCTGCTCCTAATATTCCTTAATATACTGAAAATCAAAGGCTTTTTTTATCCTTTTATGGAATGTGGGCATCCTTGGCTAAGGCTAGCATGTACCGTCTATCTCTAATTGCTCTTGAGAAGGTGGTGATGAGCTACCTCCTAGAACCACTGCAGTCTATGTGGGGTAGGTAACACTCAGTGTTGTGAGGAAGGAAGTACCAGGATTTTCACCTAGTGACAGTGAAGGAACAACAATACACTTCCAAGGATGGTGTGGGGCTTGGGGGCGGAATTTGCAACAGGTGGTGCTCCCATGCATTGGTGGGTTGTTGCAGTGCATCTTGTAGATGGTACACGCTGTTGTCATTGTGCGTCAGTGGTGAAGGAAGTGAACATTTAAGGTGCTAAATGGGGTGCCAATTAAGTGGACTGCTTTGTCCTGGAGAGTGTCAAGTTTCTTGAGTGTTGTTGGAGCTGCAGTCATCGAAGCAAGTGGAGAATATTCCATCACATTCTTGTCATGAGCTTGGTAGATTGACAGGCTTTGGGGAGTCAGGAAGCGAGTTACTCTCTGCAGAATTCCCATCCTCTGACATGCTCGTGTAACAATAGCATTTATATGGTTGGTCCAGTTCAATTTCTGGTCAATAGTCATCCCCTGGATTTTAATAGCGGGGATTCAGAGATTGTACTGAGATTGAATATTATGGGAGATGGTTAGATTCTCTCATGTTGGAGACAGTCATTGCCTGGCACTTAAGTGGCACAAATGTTACTTGCCATTTATCAGCCCAGGCCCGAATGTTGCCAGATATTACCACATTTGGACACAAACTGCTTCAGTCTATTTCACTCTGCAACTAACCATTGCTGTACCTGGCCTGGGAGTGTTTGATGAGTGACTGAGATGTTCTAACCATCCACACCAGTCAGGATGATCATAATAAAAGTCACTAATTGCTAAGAGGAGGGCTGAAATGTTACAATCCAAAGTGAACAATAACTAGAGGAATGTTTGTGATCTAAAAGGCAATAGCACCTATTTTAAAAATGTTTAAATCCCCCTTACCTGCAATGCTATTGTAAAGTGGCTGGTTTTAGTATCCCTTACTAGACTGGTATTCATGGCAGACTGACTGCCCCAGCGCCACTGCAGGTAACCCATTGTGTTCTTGTCCAGGTTTCGTGCTAGGACTGTGGTTAAGCCAGGACGGATTCCACGAGATGAAAACTGTAGCCCGCAATGAGTGGTAATAAAACTGCACAGGATCAGGGAGAACAGAGAACATTTGTTGGTGAAGGCAATGTTTTGTTTAAGTATCTTTCCTGATTTTCCTCCCTCTTAGATTACCCGCATAGATGTTCATTAGGGGAAAGCAGAAGCAATGAATGTAGATCAGCCAAACCTGACCTTGCCCTCCCCAATTTTCATACCTGCAGGCTAGGAGTAGGGGAAATGGGCCATCAATGGAAGTGATTGGGTGTGGGAGCTCTGTCTGATTTTTTTCCCTTCCCAATCCAGGTACTTTGCCTCTATCAACACTCCAGCCCAGATCAGCTAACTCAGCAACTGGCCAGATTGTGCTTAATCTTCTTGTACATTGTGTATTTATCACTCCTTCAAAAAGATGAGTACTTTTAAGATGAAGTCTGTTTAAAATATTCTCAACTAATTAGGACATTTTCCCTACAGCAAAATAGTGTCGCAGCATTTTGTATTTGCTAATTGATTGTTGCCCATGAACCAACTTTGGATCTTACAGGCCATATAGCCAGTGCTCTCAACTGGGAAATGGTGTTGACTGTGGAGGGAAGGGAACAATCCTCATTGACTCAGTTTCAACTGAATGTGAACCTGAGGTCCTCGTTCAATAACAATGCCACGCATTCATCTCCTTCCCCACACACACTGCCTTAGAAATATAAGAATTGATGGACATAAACCACAGCCTCGGTCCCTCCAGTTTACCTTCCTCCATCCTAGTAGACATGGTACAATTATAACGAGTTAACTAATCAGAGTAAGTAATCTCTATTGAACAGTCTGAATAATTCCAGAAATGACACCAGGAAAATTCTGGGCAGTGGAGAGTTTTGAGAACCATAGGCCTAATGTCATCTGTTTCTCCAGACCATGTCACACTCACTGAGCCAAGTGTCACTCATTCATTGAAATAATGCTTCTTCAGATTAGTTTTGCATTTACTGTGTTAGGAGTGCAGGCTCTGCAAAGTCAAATAGCTGGTTATATCCGCTATTATATAGTCTATTTAGAATCTGGAAGATCAAATCATCTTTCAACATTTCCTATGGCAATGAGAAGATGCCCAATTAACCTCATAATCCAATCCCCCATCTCCCCAATCATTGCTCTCTTCCATATCCTTGCAACAACTGAATTATTATTTTTGTACTATGGTGATTGGAACTTTACGCAACAGTCTAAGTAAGGTCAGGGCAACAATTTACAAGTTGTAGGATGACCTTACTGTTTCCACTCAACACTGATCCTTTAACTATCCGAGCATCTGTTTTGCTTTACTTACTGCCATCGGGCAATGTGGCTCAATTTGTCAATCAGGATCCTCAGATCTGTTTCATTGTCCATACTGAAGATCATTTTCTGATAGAGAGCAAGTTGGCGAGTAGCTGACTTTTGGGTTCTACTTCTGTTGTTCTGTGACCCTCTGCCAGATCTGGCAAGAACCCAGACAGAAGCCCAAGCATTTCCCAACTAACCATCGCCTTGGGGTAACTATTATAAAGAGGAGCCAGTCGCAATAATTTCATATCAGCATTGGTGCATGTAGCACATTGGTAGCCATTTAATTTTATGGAGTGCTTTGCTTGAAGCTCAGGAAAGATATACAGGGGTGCAGTGCAGATTCACCAGACTGAGACCTAAGCTCAGAGGGACAGGTTGCATAGACCTGGTTTGTAGATTGAGAGGTGATTGTGATATGAAAGGATTTTCATTGGGTGAATCAAGAGAAACTTTCCTCTGAATATGAGCAGGAAAAGTACTGCTAGCCATTTTACTTTCCAGTGAACACAGAACAAAACACCAGTAACAACAGTCATATCTATTTGGACATTAGTATTGGAAACGGCTCAGGTCACTTACCTTTGTGAAGTGAGGTTCCTAAATACTTTTAACCCAAATAAAGGTCCTTGAATGTCTCCTGCCCCGAATTCTAACTGCGAAACACAAAATGAGTATTTAAGAATTATTGGAACATTACAGGCTACGTACTAATTTATATGGCTGCTTTAATATCAGGATTCTATGTTAATTTTGAATATTCCTCATGTTGCTAATATTCTTGCCTCCGAGTGAGTGGTTGCAGATTCAAACCCCACCTGAGACTTGAATATACAAGCTCGGCTGAAACGTGAGACGATATATTAGGATCTGTCTACTTGCTTTGCAGAAGCTGGCGAACGTTAAAATCCCAGGACACTACGTGAAGAATAGGAAGTTCTCCCTGAGACCTGGGCAACTTTCCGCCTTTTAGAAGAGAACGAAACCTGCTCATTCATCTTATTTGCTGTTTGTGTTTGCTATGGTTGTACAAAAGGCTGTGATGTTCAGCTACACAGTATTCTCTGTTGTTCAAATAAACTCACCGCTTTGAAATATTCTACTGAAATGTAATAAGGAACTGTACAAATGCAAAACTTTCACCTGCAGAGTATTCAGCTGGGTGTTGGAGAGCACAAATCACTAAAATCCTTTCCTAGTGATTAAATACCAGAGCCATTTTTAATGTGTTAATAACGATGATGATCGCATGCTACTTCACAACACAACCTGTTGCTGCATGACCCTGCACTGCAACTGATAACAGCAATGTGGCTGCACGCCTGAAGATCTCTGCCAAGTAGCTGGGAGACACTGGCAGTGGAAATAGTTACTTGCTGCTGTTGACTGATACGCATTATTTGAACAAAAGCTGCACAGTGCAAATATTTATCAAACAGAGAGGCATGGGAATCAATTAAAAGGAGCACTGCGCTGTATCAGCCTCTACTGGGGGACATAGCTGCAAATTCTCAAACTGACACAACCAGTCTGCCAATTAAGGATCAAAATATATTGGGAACATGCGATATATTTCAATTTGTGAAAGGAGGAGTTTGATAGCATGCCGTATAGACTGCAGAGATAAGTTGCCTCAGCCTTATATAAGCAAGCTATTTTGTATTCTTCCATGAATCATAGTCTCGCAGAACATGCTGTATTTGAATTAAAAAACATAAGAAACACAAATTTAAAGGTTACGCCAAATAAATTCACATGTATTCCAAAAAATCTGGGTACGAGTGTAAAATTCCAATGGATCAAACCCTTTCCAATTCACTCGCGCTGCAGAATTGGGTTTGGGGTGATTGAAGGAGCAGTGGAGCAATCATTTGCAAACTGTCAATTTTATGCAACTTTTCCACATCCAAGCACAATCCAAGTTCAAGCTCAACACTTCTTAGCAAATTCACCCTAGATTGGGAGTGAGGTTCTAAACAATAACTGCAAAGGAATTCCAAGAGTGGAAAGTTACACTCCGTCACTGTAAGGAGTAAAGTTTCACCCCTTACCTCGCCCCATCCCTTTGCAGAGGTTACCCGCCTCAACGCAATGTTGATCGAACCACCGCCATTGCCATTTTGTGTTGAGAGGCTTCCTGCCAGAACAGCTGTATCCGTTGTGGTTAATGGAGCCTGAGTGAAAAACATCAAGTAAGTTATATTTAACTTCACCTTTCTAACTTACTCTCCTGAAGATACTAACCCCCACAATGCAGTGCAGAACCACAAGTGGTGGCAGTCCTCTTGTATCTCATGTAGGCCAGGATTAATTTTGTGCCAGCTGGATGGCAGGACTTAGCAAGGTGGATGTCTTTACAGCCAAGTCCAAAAACACCCTCAACAAAACATCCACAAGCATGCTCCTTCCATTACTGGGTAGTGATCAGCAGCAGGAATGGCAACTACCTTTAACCCCTCCTCCTTACTAACCTACCAGTGTACTTTCGGCATCTCTTTAAACTCCACAACAGGGCCTGAGGGAATATAGTATTGGACAGCTTGATTGTATCTTCAGATTACTTTACATGAGAACAAAAATATAGCCACAGACCATATGTTCCCACCAGGCTGTTCTGTCATTCAATATGGCAATGGTTGATCTTCTGTCTCAACTTCACTAAGAATCATAGAATCCCTACAGTGCAGAAGAAGGTCATTCAGCCCATTGAGCATGCACCGACAACAATCCCACCCAGGACCTATCTTTGTAACTCCACATATTTACCCTGCTAATCTCCTGACACTAAGGGGTAGTTTACCATGGCCAATCAGCCTAACTTGCACATCTCTGCACCGTGGGAGGAAACTGGAGCACTCGGAGGAAACCCACTCAGACACAAGGTGAATGTGCAAACTCCACACAGCCAGTCACCCGAGGCCGGAATTGAACCTGGGTCCCTGGCAGTGTGAGGCAACAGTGCTAACCACTGTACCATCGTGCCGTCCCACTTCCCTGCCCACTTCCCACCCCCCTTAGTTTTCTGAAAAAAAGATTCTCAAAACGCTGACTTAAGGGTTGGTTTGCCTAAAGCAGAAAATAGTTGGATTGTTTAGCGCAGGACATTTGAAAAAATTAACAGATACTGTGGATTCAATGCGCAGCGGTTACAATCCTCTCGGCAAATGCAGCTCCTCACTTTTGCCTCAATCAAGGTCAGTTTATTTGGCATAAATGTCCTGGTCTAGAAGACTTCACACCACACCAGGGGCAATATT
This sequence comes from Mustelus asterias, assembly GCF_964213995.1. Classification (NCBI taxonomy): domain Eukaryota; kingdom Metazoa; phylum Chordata; class Chondrichthyes; order Carcharhiniformes; family Triakidae; genus Mustelus; species Mustelus asterias. The sequence goes on along the minus strand of NC_135822.1, from coordinate 17,535,369 downwards.
TGTTAAATCGACATCACGGCTTGTCACTCCAAAACCACAGCCAGGATCTGGTGGTGCCATTTTATCTCAAATAGTCCTTCAGGAGTAGAGGACATTGGTAGGAACAGCAGCAGAAAGTGTTCAGTTTTTGTTTCAGCTCTCTACATTTACATCTGGCATGGTTTATTCAATGAAACATCAGGAAAGTGTGACGGTACAGCTTCAAAACAATTAATCTTTTTGCAAACTTTTATTAGGAGTTCTGAAACAGTGCCCCGACAACACATGGAGGGCGCCAAATGATAAAGATGCCACCTACTTCAATAGATTGTGATATGTGCATTTTATTAATTTCGATTTGAGGAAATCGACTGCCTGACTCTTCAAATTCCTCATCGTAGCGATCAAACAGATCAGTGGCATCCACACCAACACTTATCGTACCCTGCAAGAAGATTAAGTAAGTTACTGCTGTTTCATTAGCATGTGCAATTCTAAAGTGACAGTGCAGCAAATGATGAATGCAGTTCCTGGAACTATTCAAAAGAACCCCAGCCCTTAAACTAACATATGTACCTGCCCATTTCATGCTGTGATGCACAAGAACTTAAAACCAAGTCTTATCTTCAGAGGAAATAGGGGTCAGTGGGCAAATCTGTAGTTTATGTCACCATTATAAGTTCCTATGTCCACATTTATAAGGGAAACAATGTACACTTGTCTCACACTAATGCCACACTAAGTTGTGGCACTGCAGCACCTCCAGTGGTGGGAGGTAGAAATTAGAACGTGACAAATTTATCAGGTACTTTACTTAAGTTCACACATAAGAATTTATAATAGAAAATGTTAACAGAACTCATACATTTTTACATGTAGCTATGGATATAGACTCAGACATACATGCACATGTTGAAGTGGTTTCAATTTTTCACCTCCTTTACCTGTTTGAAATTTGAAAATCACCAAGTCTATAGCAATACAGCGACTGTATTTCAAAAATACTTAATTGGCTATGAAATGTTTTAGGATGTCTTGGCATTGTATAAATACAAGTCTTTTCTTGACAGCTTAGGAACACGGGGAGAACGTTATGGTGAATGTGGTCAGTATTTTACAACCACACAGGCAAGGGCGGGGTTGTATTGAATTGAAACAGTATATTGTACTCCATGTGATTAAAATCTAGAAAACTGTGCAAGAAATGTCCTACAAGTGAACAAAACCCATTGGAAATAACATATTTCACAAATTAACAGTTAAGTTTTCAAGTCCAAAGCTGTCTTTGGACATCAAATAGTGAGCACAGTAATGTAAATGTAGAGCTTAAGACAAAGAGGTTAAAATACAACCTTGTACAAAGCTTTGATAACACTAACAAAAAAAAGGGTAGAACCCATCCAATCCTTCAATTAAAAATCATTTTAGAACCTACGGTACTAATGCTTTGCAGCTTAAATAATTTGGCCACTCTGTTCTATTTTTTAATCGCTGTACCGATTTCCCTGTCCTTCCTGAGCAGATCAGCTGTTACTCAGATGCCATTGCACAAGCAATGGCATATGTTCCAGTGTGGTAGCTATCCCAGTCAATCCTGACCTTGATCTCTCCCATATGTCCCCTCCCTCCAGCTGAAGCAGGAACCCTGGCTGATTTGTCACGTTCTAATTTCTACCTCCCACCACTGGAGGTGCTGCAGTGCCACAACTTAGTGTGGCATTAGTGTGAGACAAGTGTACATTGTTTCCCTTATAAATGTGGACATAGGAACTTATAATGGTGACATAAACTACAGATTTGCCCACTGACCCCTATTTCCTCTGATAGTCCCCTCCCTCCTCTTGGAACGCTGTAGCTCATTCTGGCACCTTATTTCCTAGCAGAGCCTGCTGTACCTTGGGATTTGTTCTTTGTTGTAGTCGCCTCTCTTCCCTTTCTCGTTGTAGCCTTTCAAATTCTTCACGTATTTCAGACGCTGCTTTCTTCCTTTCTACTACCTATAAAAGAGACATGAATTCACAAACTGCAGAATTAGTTTCTTTGTACATTACATGGCTTAATTGCAATTTTTTAATGAGCCAAAATATAACCCTGCATAACCTAATGCTCTCCCACCCATAACTGGTAAACTCCACTCCCTTCCGACTCAGGGGTTTGTGGCAGCGAGTGTTATCTGAGCCAGAGCAGAAAGGTCTCCGAACTCTGATATGGAGTTAGCTGATCTCAGCTGGGTTGGAAGGGCCAACTTAATAGTGCAAAGCCTCAGTTGGGAGAGAAAATCAGAAACTCATCAAGATGACTTTGAAAGAATCTTCCTACTTGGCAAACCCCACCATCAATAAGGACAAGTGAATTATCATCCTGACCTGGGCATATATTGCCATTCCTTCATCGTTGCTGGGTTAATATCCTGTTACTCCCTATCCAATATCTTTGTGGGAACACCATCATCACAAGGACAGCAGCAGTTGAAAGAGATGGCCGACCACGACCGTCTCGGCCATCTCCAGATGTTCAGTAGCCAAAGCCTCGCCTGTATCAACTACATCCTATGGGCACATATTTTAAGAAGCATAGGTTCTGTTTCAGACTGTGATCCAGTTAAAACTGATGGTGAGTGTGCACATGTGCAGACATCAATTAAGACAGTATTCAAGTCAACACCCAAAGCATAGGCTCATACAAGAAGCAAGGTGGTACCATATTGATTGAATTATACAATACCAGCTCAGTTGCTTCAGAGATGAAGATTGGGAAAGGGAGAGAAGCTCAACCAGGTGAAGTTTGACATGGATGTGAGATGGTACGTTTAAGAAGAGGGAAGGGCAGAGTTGAGAAATCGAAAAATCAAAGTTGATAAATGATATCTCAAGTAGGCCTGATGTGCAATTCCCTCACAGCGGTCACAGGGATCAGGGAACATGGCTTCTTGTGCAGTGAGTAATATCTTACAAAATGGAAAAGATTAAAACGAGATTGCTAGTCTCTCCCATACTACTAGCTCCTTAAGTGAATTGTGTACCATGACGTGCAAGGAAAAATAAAAAATAAAACTACTCCAAACTTCTGGATCTTGTATGGTTCCAACAGCAATTTGTACATCAGCATCAGTTTAATTCATCATTCTAGGAGCAATCTTTAAGCATCTGCAATATGTGTTTAAGACTGAACACTACTGCCACCAAGATGTGGGTATCTTCTGCTGCACCTCTGTGACAATTTTTGCCATTCTTCTGCCAACAAATCTGCGAGGTTGTTAATTTATTGCTGGTTTTGCAAACAATTTGGACTATGGCCTCATGGTCATCAGGAACGGGATTGAGAACACCCAAACTCCTTTCGTGCAAGACTCTTGAAGCCAGTAAAGAAAGATCCTTCTCATTTCTGTCTAAACGTGAATCCAACTTTGGGGAAAAGTGTGGGATAGAACATTGTCTTACCTCCCATCCTTCCATATCCAGGCCCCTTTTACCATAGATGTCATAGATGGCTCTGTTCTGAGGATCACTAAGTACTGTCAAGAAAAACAGGAAAAATAACATGGATGTAGAATGAACTATTCTTTAAAAGCAAGACACAGGATATACGATTCTACAACCATGGAGAGTTAGTAATCTAAAATGTGGCATGAAAGTGTGTGACAGAGTGGAAGAGAGAAAGAAAGTGAAAGAGAAAGGAGTGAAAGCATAAGAGAGATTAAACGAACATTTATCACAATAGAGTGAACAGAAGGGGAGCAGAGAAAAGGCTACGAGCAGAATTGAAGATGGCAGCCTCTTAATTTCCTTTTTGTCTTCAGACAGGATTGATTGTAGGAAAGGTGGACAATTGACATGCCACAATCTGAACTGGTTCACAACCACCTGCGCTACCAGAAAAAAGAAATATGAATAATTTGGGATTATTTTCTATGTAATAGACCAATTGCGCAAAGGTGATGAGGAAAAGGGTGGTAGTGGGAATATGGAAAGAGGAACTCAAGTTGCGTGTCCCACTTTTTTTCTACCACCTGTGACGCTATTGTGCCTTTAAGTGTATTTTCAATCATGTTCTCTGCGGTTTATAAGCAACCCTGTTTTTTGTTATGGGCCCAAACTGTCTAAGCCGATGATGTCCTTTTTTTGTTTTATTTTTAATTTGGGCCTAATGCAATGAATTGTTGGGGGAAGACTATTTGAATAAGTCAGGTGCTTTTGGACAGTTTTTTTTTCCATTGGGTAATCCAGAGCTCTTTATTTTCAGTTTTAGTTAGAAGCTGTTAAGACTGCAAGCAGTGTTTCTGTGTCACTTCCTGCTATTGGAAATTTGGCTCTTGGTGGCTGGTCAGTTAGGAACTAGAGGCAAGGAATGCCTCTGCTTCTTGAATTGGTTTGCTGGCTAGAAGCTAGAGGCCAGCAGTGGCCCTATCTCTACCTCGAGGTGTGCTGGGAGCTCCAGGACGGGGAAGTTAAGAGTTTCAATTCTCCATCCAAACGACGAAGTCACAACAGGTGTTGCAAAGCTGCAAGATCCAATGTCCCATGAACATACTTATTTTCTGTGCTAAACCAAAACCAGGGTGCATGGTGATAAGAATGTTGCATTGGAACAGTATTTGTAGCTGTTAAGATTTATACAATATCATTTTTTTTTGTTTGCAGTTGGTAAAAGCTATTGCTTTTTTTTCCCATGTGTCAACTGTATTCTTAAATAAACTTTGTTTGATGAAAGCTCCCTAGTAGATCATTTTGAATCATACCTGGAGTGAAGTATCTTATGGTTACCTGTGCCAAACTTCAAAGTGCAAAACTTATGGTCTAGGCTGACTTCATAAAACACCTTGGAGTTTCTAATCTGAATTATAACACACCCAAGGTACTTACCTTCATATGCCTGGTGCACAAGGTTAAAGAGAGTCTCTGCCTGTTGTTTCAGTTCTGGGTCTCGGTGCTTGTCTGGGTGGTAGAGCATACACAACCGGCGATAGGCAGCCTTGAGCTCATCTTGTGTGGCCTGTGATCAACAGATGAATCAGCAACATTAAGCACAAAGAGCCCAAAGCAAAGGTTGTTTCAAAGTGATCTGCTATAGAGTCAAGATGACAGCACTGTTGTGTGATCCAAAAGTTTAATTTAGTCCTCCTGATACATTTTATTGGAAGATATGTCACTCAGTTCTGTCTGCGTAATCTGTGTAAAGATCACTGATGTTGATAGCAGGGCAAAAGACAGGGGGGGGGGGGGGGGAGAGCTATTCTGGCACTTATTACTTCCCTGAAAAACTGAACACTGAATAAAAACTTCCTATTCATTCTCCAGAGTTCCTTGGATCAACGTAACACATTGTGCCCCATAGAAGAATCAAGCTTAGATAAGCCAACTCTCTCAGCCAGCTGACACTCTAGTTCTCTCTCTCAACTATCTTCTGAAAGGGCGGTCAGGCCATTTACTTTTATGATAGATGTGACAAATCTATTCTTAGAACCATGGGGAGGTTCAGGCACATTATTAGCATCTCTGAAGACCTGAAATTAAATGTAATGGCAGGAGCTGTCTTCTCATACTTTTGTCAACTTTTCTCTTGCCAATTTCATCTCTAGCACTTCTATAGTATTTCTCCTGGCTACTACTCCAAATGGAGCCAATAAGTGGCCATTCTTTATGTATGGGCCTTCACAGAGCGTCTATGACAGGTTATTCATGGGAATTGTTGGACAAAAATAATAATAATATGGTTGCCTTCTACCATCCTGTTAGATGTCTGATACAACAATGTTGGAGTTGTAGGGAAGGAAATCTGCTGTCCTTACCTGGTCTGGCCAACATGTGACTCCAGAGCCACAGCAATATGGTTGACTCTCAACTGCCCTCAGGCAATTAGGGATGAGCAATAAATGCTGGCCAGCCAGTGATGCCCATGTCCCATGAATGAATTAAAAAAGTCACAATAATTAATCTCTAGTCAACAACAAATGCAGAAATGAGGTGAGGAACATCCCCAGTGGAGGAGATCTTTGGGAAGCATAGGTCCTAAGGACCAGTCACCGGCTTCTCCTTAGTATGCTACAATGACTACATTATGTCTCAAATAACTCATATACTATGTCCAAAAATATCATGTTCCAAGAAAAATCAATCTAATTTACATTTGAATGAGGCAATACCAGCTGTTTCCACTGTTTCCTGAGGAAATTTGTTTCATACATTTACATGAGAAGATGCTGGAGTGGTGATAATGTTCCTGGACTGGTTATCCAGAGACCCAAGCTCATGTTCTAGGGACATGGGCTCAAATCCCAGCATGGCAGCTGGAGGAATTTAAAATAAATCTGGAATTAAAAGCTAATCTCAGTAATAGTGACAATAAAACTATCATAAAAAACCCATCTGGTTCACTAATGTCCTCTAGGAAAGGAAATCTGCTGTCCTGTCTGGTCTGGCCTAGCCTAGCTGTGACTCCAGACCCACAGCAATGTGGTTGATTCTTAACACCCCTGTCCAGCCCTGTTGGCCACTTAAAAATCTGATCCATCGATCTTTGGAATAGGGCTAGTGCAGATGTTATTCCAAAAGGTCATGAATGCAGCCCAATCCATCACGCAAATCAACCTCCCATCCATTGACTCTGCCTACATTTCCCCCTGCCTCGGCAAAGCAGCCAGCATAATCAAGGACCATATGCACCCCGGACATTCTCTCTTCCAACGTCTTCCGTCGGGAAAAAGATACAAAAGTCCGAGGTCACATACCAACCGACTCAAGAACAGCTTCTTCCCTGCTGCTGCTTAGACTTTTGAATGGACCTACCTCGTATTAAGTTGATCTTTCTCTACACACTAGCTACGACTGTAACACTACATTCTGCACTCTCTCGTTTCCTTCTCTATGGACGGTATGCTCTGTCTGTATAGCGTGCAAGAAACAATACTTTTCACTGTATGCTAATACATGTGACAATAATAAATCAAATCAAAAAAGGCAATCTTTTATAATTAAAAAGACCTTCATGAGGAACAATGGTAAAGATTCAGCGGCTACATTCATCTGTGAATATGCTTGTAACAGATCAATCTCGCTGAATTTCTGCCCACCTGATAACCCAGCAATCTTCCGTTAAAGGAAGCAGATATTAATTGATCGGCACACAACACTGGATTTATGGTTGTTTTAAAATCGCAAATACAAACTGAACAGCCTGGTTTCAGGATAGGTACACTGGGGCAGCCAGGTTATCATCGGAACCAGCTCTAACATGTTAACATGTCATACTAATTCTTCTTTGACCTTGGGATGAATTACATATGGCATCGCTCTTGCTTTGAGACTTTTTGACTGACTATTAGGCTTTATCGTGAGCTTCACTTGAATGAACTCCCTTCATTGAACCAAATGTTTCTTTGAATGCACACACAAGATGTGAATCAGGTGCCTTCCTGGCTTGGATAGCTCAGCTTCCCACTCAATAAACCTAACAAGCCCTTAAAAAGGCTTAAAGACAGTTAAACACGGCGCCAGGCACCTAGGAACACAACATTGACTGAAATGGGCTCCAAGGGATTCTGAGAAAAGCTGCTCGACACAGTTGGTAATGTTTATTTTCTGCAGTTACTCTGAGGTTTTTTTTGTAATCTTCTGCAACAAAGTTTCCCCTTTAACAGTTTGGAGAGTGGAACCTGTTGGTAGAATGAGTAATTTAAAACTCAGAAGCTCGAGAGATAAATTGTTCTTCTACCATTTCTCTCTAGGAGGAGTGCATCAGCGGAGTCACAGTAACTGTGTGAACACTGTTTCTTAATCCTCCACAGCAATAACCATAAAACCAGGAAATGCTTTTCTAAAATGTACCCCCTTTCCTGAAGAAGCTGAATTTTGATAGGTTATAGCTTTGTGGTCTTCAGCAATCTCACCCAGGGTGAGACTGGATAGGGTCAGTGGGGTGCTAAAGTATGGGAGATTATCAGTCCTGGACAATTCTGTTATAATCATCACTTAGCGCATTTACCCACTGGGCAATCGAGAATACCTACTTCATGATCTTATTCAAAAACACTTGAACGGTGATTACTTAATAAAGTGACTACTTGTGACCTGCCTTGCCCTCAACTGTAAAGGTAAAGTCGCCATAGTCCCAGAGGACCATAGGTTCCGCTCAAAGGGGAGAGCTGACTGGAAGTGATTTAACCTAAGGATCACCTCACCTCAAGCGAAGGATTACCTCAACTGCATCTCACAGCTGATCTATTGCCTCTGGGTTTCAGCTGTGACACCAGCGAGGTGCAGTGCTGTTCTTTCTCTCTACTGCTCTCCAGTTATCTGGTAACATTCCCACCAAGGAATTTAAAACTGAGATGAGGAGGAACTGCTTCCTGTAGAGGGTGGTGAATTTGTGGAACTTGCTGCCCCATAGCACGGTGGAGTCTGAATCATTAAGTGGTTTCAAGAAGGAGATATAGGTATATTTCTGATATTTTAAAAAATGGGTTAAAGGGATATGGGGGACAGGTGGGAAGGTAGATTTGAGACCAGGGAGATGATCTGATTGAATGGCGGAGCAGGCTCAAAGTGCTGAATTGCCTACTTCTGCTCTTAATTCCTATGTTCCGAAGGAGCCGGGAGATCCGAGGTTTAAACCCCACTCCAGACAGCAATGACAAGTGTAGACCAGAACCAGGAGGTTCAAGTTTTGGCTAATGTCCAACAGGATAATCACATCGAGAGGGTGAAGTGTGAGTGCAGCCCCACTTTCACTCATTGTATGGATTGTGGGAGCCCATAAAATCCTCTCGCCATACAGGACAAATACCCTCCCAATTGGTATAAACATGGCTGTGGCCAAGGGAGAAGTGTTCATGTTGTGGCCTGTCAGACTGCCTACAAACCTTTCCCTATCTAAATAACAACATTGTCCTCTAGTAAAAATAAGCCAGCAGTCAAGGTTATCCCAGCTTTTATGCAGCATGTTAGTGCTGGACACTTCCATGCCTCAAAAAAAGAAACATTTCTGTACATTTTTACTGCCTTGGGCACATGTAGAAGCACGTACATGTCAAGAGACAGCTTTGAGGAGACAGTAAGCCACTGGTGGAATCATTTCTTTTAATCAGAATCTAACAAAGTCTCTTTACCAATTTCTGCTTTCAAATGCGAGTGCATGCAGACTTGCGTCAGTCACTCCAAATGGTTTTTGCTCTGGTCAGATATCAAAAGCAAAAAAAAAACACTTCACACTTTATCTACTTTGCATGTTGGAATAATAAATATTTAAAAACCCGAGCAACAATTCATTCTCCAAAGGCTGCCTCCACTTGTGATGACACTGTGCTATTTTGATGAATTTGATGCTTAAGGAGGGGTTGCTTTAAAAGGAAATGTTTTGTTACAAGAGTTAATTTGCCTGGTAAACATGAAGCAGATGCTAAGAATACAGGTTAATTTTAGCTAAGAATGTGTTACTTTGTAGAGTAAATGGATCTTCTATTTATTTAGGTTCTCCTTGGATTTCAGACTAGGTATGCAGAATCATGTGAGTTTTGATTGACAGGGGCAGAGTCATGTGATTAATGGGAGGAGCTACGGTCACAGAAAAGACCATTTTCATTTTTAAAAATACAAGCAATTGCTGCCTGGACCTGCGGGAAGAAACAGGTGTGTCTCTGCCTCTCCAGAGGTTTTCTGAAAGCTCCAGGAATATTAACCTAAGGCAAAAGCAAGTATGCCTGTGTTTTTCTAACTAATTTAAAGAGGGGTTCAAGTCTATAAGGGAAATTTTGTTTGATTGGAATTCAGTGATAGGTTAGCAATTAAGAATTGAATCTTGTAATGTTTAAGTATTCAATTGTTAAAGGTTAAGCTAATTCATTTGTTATTAAATAATATTTGTTTTGATAAAAACTCCCTGGTTTGTCAGTACCATCACACCTGGAGTGAAACATCCTATCCTCACATTAATGCCAAAACGGAAAATTGGTGGGGACTAGTCTGGCTTCACAATATATTTTGGGGTTTCTGATCTGGTACCCTAACACAAAACAAAGGAGGATTATCTCAAGAGATACATCAGGCAACAATTGTAGGGCTTTAACCACCTGTCTCCACATAGAGTGTGAAGATTCACTGATAAAACAGTTAGTGTATGGAATCATAGATAGTTACAGCACAAGAGGAGACCACTTGGGTCCATCATGTCTGTGTCAATTCTCAGCAAGAGCAACTGAGCAAGTCACACACTTCCCTACCCTTTCACCATAGCCTACAAATCTTTAGTCTTCAGGTGCTTATCTAATGTCATTTTGAAAATCCCAATCTAATCTGTCTCCACCACATACTCAGGAAGTACGTTCTAGATGCGAACCTCGTTATGTAAAATCCTATCCTCTTGTAGTCGTTGGCTCTTTTGCCAACTACCTTAAATCAGTGTCCTCTGGTTCTTGCCCCCTCCACCAATGAGAATAGTTTTTCTCTCTCTACTCTACTACATTTGACTGATAGAGTGCAAGATATTATATTCAATTCAAATGTAACAGGAGAACTGGTGAGCTGCATCTATGGTGCATCATTCCACGGTAAGAGGATAACTATTAGTCCTGTGTTACACTATCCCAGTCACTGCACAAATTAGGCAGCATGTTTTCTCACAGACATGAGAGATTTGCTTCCAGAAACTGCTTTCTTGTCATACACGCAAGTTAAGAGTTGGGAAAAAGCCAGAACTTCAACAAGTGATGAGCCTTTTTAAAATAGGAATATTTAACTAAACTATTCTCCCAGAATTTTGCTTTCTTCCTGTCTGAAACAGCAGCATCTCCAGCTAATAACTGCCCACGGCAACACAAATGAAATCAGGAGCTCAGTGTGTAGTCACAGGTGCTGAGTGCCCCATGCCACACCACAGTTCACTGCATTCCTCAGAATAACCCTTTAGCACGACACTGGTTTGCACTTTGCTTCTCAACAGAGTTCTTCAGTAAAAGTATATCAAAGTACAAATAGGAACATTGTTGCAAAGCTTGTTGTTTGTATAAATGATTTTGAACAAGCAGTTTACAATCAGACTACTTTCTGCATTGAATGGCAACTTTTTGTAAGAAAATAATTCATTAGAAACAGTAATTCATTGGAATCACAGAGCAAATCATCCAGCATTTGTAAATACAAATGTAATCTTACACTTTTTTGGGTGCATATCTTTCCAGTTCTAATGAAGAATACACATCTGGGGCACAGTGGTCAACACAGCTGCCTCTACAGTACCAGGGGCCCAAGCAATTCCCGGCTTGGGTCACTGTCTATGTGGAGTTTGCACGTTCTCCCCGTGTCTGCATGGGTTTCCTCCGGATGCTCCGGTTTCCTCCCACACCTGAAAGACGTGCGGGTTGGGTGCATTGGTCATGCTAAATTCTTCCTCAGTGTACCCGAACAGGTGCCAGAGTGCGGCGACTAGGGGATTTTCATAGTAACTTCGTTGCAGTGTTAATGTAAGCCTTACTTGTGACAATAATAAATAAACTTTAAAACATCCAAAATATCATTCAATCTTTCCTCTCTACTGATGTTGAACAACCATCACAGTTTTTTTTTAGAAAAAAATAAATCATTATTTGGAAAGGTTTGACTCTCAAGATTTTTTCCTCTCCCACTTGACATAAAGCAGTATTCCCAGCCAGTGTTCTTTAGTCAGCATCACAAGGCACATGAAAGGAGTCTGGATCTGGGTCAACCCCGACATTCACCCTTCAGAATCACTGCCTCTTGCTCACCAACCCTGCCAAAAAGGTTGATAGGAGGAGTCATTGTGCAATATCAAGCCACACCATGGAATACCAGTGCGCAACACATCGCACCAGAGTAGATCTTGAAGAGAAGTGCCAATGCTAATGTCGCGATTAAATATGTCCATTAATTCTGACAGCACGGGAAAGATAGTGGCCTACACCATTTTACCTGCACCCATCAGGCGAGGGTTCATCCACAAAGTCCAAATGCACAAGAAATGTGACAGTTTTCATTAAAGAGAATCAAAGACTGAAAGTAAAATATTGCATGAACCTTTGATGCAGCCAATCACATTATGCACAGTTATAAATATAAAACTAAATTAGAAGCGAAGATCCCTGAATAGGCAACATCACAAATGACCTTCTCTCTCTATTTGACAAATTGTTTAATAACCTATCGATTATGTGATATAAGTGAACAGTTTCATTTCTTGTGAATATTGAATTCATCAAGACAGCAGATTGAATCGTCCATCACGGTTGAGTCCTTAAGGTCAGGTGTTCAATACCCGATGAATGATGACTCACGTCTGAAGTGGTTATAAAGTGCAAGGTACTGCTACCATTTAGCTCAATGGCAAGCTGCATCAGTCAATCCCACATTCTCAGTGGTCTTTCAATCAAGTATAATGGAATGAGAGAGAAATTTTCTTTTCCCACCTGCTTCTTCCGCATACTTTCTGCTTTCTTCTAACTCCCACCTGGGGCCTGGCTGTGATTTGAGCCCAATGTTCAGCCAAGCAGCATTTGTTCAAATCAACCTGTTCATCTGAAGGAGACATTGCAGCCCCAAGTTCTGCAGGTACATACCAGCAGGGATCACTGGATAGGAATTAGCAGTAGGAACCCTGGCCGATCTGTTCCTTCCTCGCCCAGCAGGAACAAGATTAACGGTGATATCCCATCATATCGAGTCAGCACAGACCAGGGATCTGCTTGATCCACAACAAGTGACAACACACTTATAAACTGGCTAAATCAGCAGAGCTAAAGAACAAGTGGATTAAGCTTTTACACATTGTAATTAAGCCACTTCAAATGGAGGGTGCACTACAGAGACTACAACAGTGGTTTCAGTGCCTCAATTTCTTGCGTATAGAGAATCACCAAGCATCAGGGCTCTTAATTAAAGAAGCAGAAGCACTGGGTGGTGGCTGACAGTGGTCAAAAGCTTGAAAAATCAATGTTCGTTGGAGTAAGGCTTGTTTAAAAATTTTAAAGATAAGAATTCCTGCACGGTGAGCAAGCATTTGAGTTGGGATTCATTAAGTGACCCATCAGACCAGTCGCAAACTTAACCAACTTAATGTTTGGCAGTAAAGACAAAGTTCAGTCTTCAAAACCCATGTTAATTTGCATGTTTTGGTTTCCTTAAGAGAGGATGGAAGGAGTTGTTGATTTAAACCTTGCTTTACCTGACCTGGGAGTGTTTGCTGGGACAGTGTAGAGGCTTGATGGACCTAACTTGGGAATGTTCAATCCCCTTTATTGCACTTAGCAACTGAAATCTTCTTTCTTTATAACAGCTATCATTCACAATTAAAATTTAAAACATTCAAAATGACGGACAAGACTTCAAAGAGTAACTATGGTGTAAAAATCTCAACCTGAGGTTTGCACACAGAGTTGATCCATCAGTGAAGAACAGAAACAAACATTTAATGATAGATAGCAAAACTGAAATGATTTTGACTATTTAAAGTCACATCACAAACCACAAGGCAGCACAGGAGATATCAAGCATAGCAATCTAAAGGGACATTCAGATATTTCAAACACACCGCTACTGGATTTAATGGATTGGTACCGATGGGCCATGTCAATACTAGCTCTCGCAAATATGTTGTGTAATTCCCTTTATTCATCTCAAATTGCTCTTGCGGCCAAATTCCGCTCCAACTCCATTTTCAAATTTGCTGATGACACCACCATAGTGGGTCGGATCTCAAACAATGATGAGACAGAGTACAAGAAAGAGACAGAGAATCTGGTGAATTGGTGCAATGACAATGATCTCTCCCTCGCCCAATGTCAATAAAATGAAGGAGTCAGTCATCGACTTCAGGAGGCAAAGTGGAGGACATGCCTTTGTCTACACCAATACGGGTGAAGTGGAAATGGTAGAGAGCTTCACGTTTCTCGGTGTCCAGATCACCAACAACCTGTCCTGGTCCCTCCATACCGATGCTATAATTAAGAAAGCCCACCAACGCCTCTATTTTCTCAGAAGGCTGAGGAAATTTGGCATGTCCACCTCAACTCTCACCAATTTTTACAGATGCACCATAGAAAGCATCTTTTCCAGAATGTATCCTGCTCTGACCAAGACCGCAAGAAACTACAAAGGGCTGTGAATGTAGTCCAGTCCATCATGCAAATCAACTTCCCATCCACTGACTCCGTCCAAACTTCCCACTGCCTCAGAAAAGCAGCCAGCATAATCAAGGACTTTACGCACCCTGGACACATTCACTTCAACCTTCTTCCAGCAGGAAAAAGATACAAAAGTCAAAGACCACGAACCAGCCGACTGAAGAACAGCTTCTTTCCTGCTGCCATCAGACTTTTGAATGGACCTACCTTATATTAAGCTGATCTTTCTCTGCACCCTAGCAATGTCTGTAACACTACATTCTGCACCCTCTCCTTTTCTTCGCCCTATATGCACTGTATGAACGGTATGCTTTGTGTGTAGCATGCAAGAAACAATACTTTTGCAGAAACAATACTTCACTGCATCCCATTACATGTGACAATAATAAATCAAATCAAGACTGTTTTCTCCTGTACTTTACTCCAGTTTATACAAGTCAGAACTTTCCAGATATAGCTCACGTCAAATTCTTTCACTGTACTGCTAGATGCTTTCCAGTTTGGATGGACATACATAAACAGAAACATTTGATATCTAAACCATTTAATTTTGCAGTCCCAGTGATTGCTTCAGGGACAATTCAATCTCAAAGGCAAGGTCGGTAATTGTTTTCCAGAATGCTTTGCATGTTTGAAATAGACACAAATTATGAGGGATGCGTGTGTTATAGTAACAATTTTTCCAATCAAGAATACATTGAGTATTTTATATCTGCTAAACTCTGACAACCCATCTGAAACTTATACAGCATATATCTTTTACAATCCCATTTCTTAAAAAAAATTAAGCACTGGTTCTACCTCCTCATCCCTACCCTAATTCACAGCAAACCCATCCACTCACTAAGGCTGTTTGCCAGTAGGTTTATTTCCAATGAGTGGGGAAATTCACTTGGCTCCTGAGGTCACCGGGTTCTGTGCCCATTCAACACAGTTGGGCGCTGTTGGCAACTACTGATTGGAACATGGTATAGATTGGCAACATTTTACTTATTATGTTGAAACAGTGCACCCTAAAGCAGAAGAATGCAACTTGGTGCATCAACATAACATTTCCATTCTGTGCACTCATCAATTCGCCAGTTTCCTGGCAAGTTACGCCCCCTGGATTGACACCCATTTGAAACTGAGTTCAGGTTAAACGATCCTGTCATGAATGATTTAATTTGATTTATTATTGTCACATGTATTAACATACAGTGAAAAGTATTGTTTCTTGTGCGCTATACAGACAAAACATACCATTCATAGAGAAGAAAACGAGAGTGCAGAATGTGTTACTGTCATAGCTAGGATGTAGAGAAAGATCAACTTAATGCAAGGTAAGTCCATTCAAAAGTCTGACAGCAGCAGGAAAGAAGTTGTTCTTGAGTCAGTTGGTACGTGACCTCAGACTTTTGTATCTTTTCCCCGAAGGAAGAAGGTGGAAGAGAGAATGTCCGGGACGCATGGGGTCCTTAATTATGTTGGCTGCTTTGCCGAGGCAGTGGGAAGTGTAGACAGAGTCAATGGATGGGAGGCTGGTTTGCGTGATGGATTGAATGGTAGGGTCACGAGGTGTCAGGCTTTCCACTTGACCAAATTTTGAACAGACAGAGTCTCCATTCCAAAAAGTTGCACTAGGAATTTCTAAAGCATGCTTAATATGGGAACCCATTTTTTCCACTGTCCTGTGATATGGAGGTTTTAATTATTAAGGCTATTGATTTTTGTTTTGGTGAGCAGCAAAGCAAATCGAGTCTTAAATCACTGCCCCCATCCATTTTCGACTTGGCAAAGGCAATTACTCTTGGGACTGTCACTACATTTATTTAGTATGAACATTGATACCAATGCACTGTGGCAGCACACTTCTTGTACAATGCATTAATTCATTGCTACAAATCACAACCATCACCAGCAACAAAACTGAAACCTCAGTACTTCACTGAATTGGAATACAATCAAAAACAGTCTCTTTACAGAGAGTTTATGAGTCCATGCCCATTTGAAATTGGGCTGAGCTCCACTCAGCATAAGTTCACGTTAGATACATGCAGCTGTCAGACAGAAGAGGCTCATTGATTCTGCCAAGTCGAAACGGTTAAAGGACAGATCCCTCAGGCATGGAGGCAATTTCACCACCATTTCCTTTAGTGAATAATCCGAATCACTAATGAATGGGATGCATTGGAAATTGAAAGCAAAGTCACCAATGATGGAGCATTAAGATCAGGAAGGCACATGAGGCCAGAACTGGAGGAGCACAGAAATCCTGAAGGTTTGTAGAACTGAACAAGGTTTCATAGACAGGGAGAGACAAGGCCACAGGGAGACTGGAACAGAAGGATGAGAATTTTAAAAGAGGCATTAACATACTGGCAGCCAATAAAAAGCATAGGAAAGATGGGTTAGCAGGGCTGGTTAGCAAATGGGCTGTAGAGTTTTGGGTGAGCAGGAGTTTGTACAGGGTGTAATTGATTGGCTGGTGAGGTTTGGAAATGGACAAGTTTTAGAGTGGACGAGTCTGGAGTAACAAAGGTATAGATTAGGGTTTCTGCAGCAGATAGTCTGAGGGCAAAGGCCAAGGTGGGTGATAACTTTTGGAAGGATGTGAAGGCATTGGAGAGAGCACTGAAAAGATTCATAAGAATAGCTCTAGCGATCAGGAATTTCAGTTATGAAGGTAGATTTTCACCAACTTTCTCAGAAGGCCAAGGAAATTTGGCATGTCAACTCTCACCAATTTTTAGACGCACCATAGAAAGCATCCTTTCCGGATGTATCACAGCCTGGTACGGTTCCTGCTCTGACCAAGACCACAAGAAACTATGAAGGATTTTGAATGTAGCCCAGTCCATCATGCAAACCAGCCTCCCATCCATTGACTCCATCTACACTTTCCACTGCCTCGGAAAAACAGCCAGCATAATCAAGGACTGCACATATCCCAGACATACTCTCTTCCACCTTCTTCCGTTAGGATAAAGATACAAAAGGTCTGAGATCATGTACCAACTGACCCTAGAACAACTTCTTCCCTGCTGCCATCAGACTTTTGAATGGACCTACCGTTTATTAAGCTGATCTTTCTCTACATCCTAGCTATGAGTCTGACACTATAATCTGCACCCTCTCCTTCCCTTCTCCCCTATGTATTCTATTAATGGTATGTTTCGTCTGTATAGCATGCAAAAAACAATACTTTTCACTGTATCTCAATACATGTGACAATAATAAATCGAATCAAAATGGAGAAATTGGAACTATTTTCCTTGAATAAAAGAATGCAGTGTGGAAATTCGATTGAGATATTCATAGAATCCCTACAGTGCAGAAGGAGGCCCATCGAGTCTGCACCGATCACAATCCCACCCAGGCCCTATTCCCGTAGCCCCTCATATTTACCCTGCTAATCCCCCTGACGCTAGAGTTAATTTAGCATGGCCAATCAACCTATCCCGCACATCTTTGGACTGTGGGAGCATCCGGAGGAAACCCATGCAGACATGGGGAGAATGAGCAAACTCCACACAGATAGTGACCCGAGGCCAGAATTGAACCCAGGTCCATGGCGCTGTGAGACAGCGTGCTACCATGCCGCAGTCAGAGAGGTCTGGACACGGTAGCTATGGAAAAATGATTCCCAATCGTGAAAGGAGCGAGAACATGTGGGCACAGATTTAAAATAATTGGCAAAAGTAAAAACAATTGCTTCTGCAATTGCTGAGGGAAAGCATTTTTACATAGCGAATGGTTAACGGAAAGCATTTTTACATAGCGAATGGTTAAGTGCCTAAGAACATGGTGGAGGCAGGTTCAATCGAAGCTTTCAAAAGGGAATTAGGCTGTTAGGTGAAAAAGAAAATATGCAGGGTCATGGGGAGAAGACGGGAGAATGTCACCTGGCGAATTCCTCATTCAGCGGGCCGGTGCTGACACAATGGGCCGAATGGCTTCTTTCTGCACTATAACAATTCTGTGATTTTACAGAGTTAGAAGGTGTTGATAGGGGTCAGAAGCTCAGCTCAGAATTCACATCAAGAGCTCTGACGAAGGGTCATCCCGAGTCAAAATGTTGACCCTATTCTCTCTCCCCAGAGATGCTGTCAGATCTTCTCCAGCATCTTCTGTTTTTGTTTCAGATTCCAAATCCGCAGTATTTTGCCTTTGCCAACAGTCTGGTTCAGTCTCAGGGAGATGTGGGGACAATGGCTGGGGAAACACAGACAGCCCAAAGTTGCACAAACTGTCCCAGATCTGGACAGATGCCAGTCCTTGTTATGTCATACCTTTGTAAGGACAAAAATCGACTCTAGTGTCGGCGTTTTCTCACAGAGCGTAAAAACTTCACACGCTCAGCGTTAAGACAATTGAAAATAGTCAAAAGAGATCTCCCATGCTGCTGGGCTCGGTATAATAAATAGGTTAAACAGCCTGACTAATAGGCAACTGACTTAAATAGGTTTCTACATTAGACCATAGGCTTGTTTTACACATAAAGGGGTCTCTGTCCCGCTGCACCATCAACCACACGGTGTTGGCCGGGCCCTGCCTCACATTAACTGAAACCCGCCAGGCGCCCGCCGTCAATAACAGCAAAGCGGCGGCTGACTGGAAACGGTGCCATCGCCTCATCCCCCCCGCCCGTCCTTCTCCAAAACGGCCACTAAACAGCCCGAGTGCACCAACAGGAACCCCCTCACCTCCCTCCTGACGTTCAAAAGCGCGTAAAAGTCATCGTTATTAATCTCTTCATCCACCAAGGCCGCCGCCATTGTCACCTTTCACCCCCCGCAGCGGGGCACCGGCCTCCAGCCAGCCCCGGCTGCCAAGGAGGGCACAATTCACAAAGAGATTCCCCCCTCTCAGACTACCTCACCCCCCTCCGTTCAGTGCTGCGCTGGGAGGACCAGCGGCGAGAAGTGGAAAAACTATTGTCCCCGCCCCACTCCTCCCCTCAGTGCTGCCCTGGGAAGACTAGCGGCGGAAAGTGGAAGAACCATTGTCTCCCCCCGCAACCACCCACCCTCAGTGCTGCTCTGGGAAGACCAGCGGCGGGAAGTGGAAAGACAATTGACCTCACCCCGACCCCCACCTCCCGTCAGTGCTGCCCTGGGAAGACCAGCGGCGGGAGGTGGAAAAACCATTGGTGTCCTCCCCTCCGAGTAAGAAAAATGTACGAATATCTTTATTTGTTATAGCGCCTTTCAGCTCCTCGGCACATTCCAAATATCTTATATTAAAAAATACAGAAAATGCTGGAAATACTCAGCAGGTCACTGGAAAGGGAAGCAAGAGTCGGACAGGTGGAATTTTTGCCGACTGACATCACGCGGCAAAGTAGCTCACCGGGCCCGGGGCCTGCAGCTCAGGTGCCTCAGTGGCGCCACCAGGAGTGATGGTCACTCCTGAGACTGCAGCCTGCAGCAGCTGGGCCAAAGAAATAAAAAAACTACAAGAAGGGTGTTCCCCTAAGGCAATGGTTCCCAAACTTTTTTCACTGGGCCACACTTTCGGAATAAAAATTTGCTCGCGCCACACCGAATTTTTTATTGATAAATACATTCAAAAACAAAAACAAAACAACTCCTTGCAGTGCTTGATTCATAACATAGAACACAACTACTTTATAATATGATCATGGGGCATCGTCCTCAGCATCACTTGATGCTCTTGCTCTCACTTTGGAAAAATATCTATCCATGTTTAAATGTTTCTTTGATTGTCCTTGAATCTTCCCGCCACACTTGCCATCCTCTCTCGCTGCACCAGTGTGGCGCGCCGCACCCTTTGGGATCCACTGCCCTAAGGGAATCGCCTTTCAAAATAACCCCAATCTCCTCATGTGGCTGGGGTTCGGTTTTGTCGATGCCTCCATAAAATGGCCCTGAATTGGGTCATTATCCGCGTGTGGGCACTCTGACTTGGTTCCTGCCATCAGCGGATGGATTATATTATTATCACATGCATCAGGATACAGTGAAAAATATTGTTTCGTGTGCACTATATGGACAAAACATACCGTTCATAGAGTACATAGGGGAGAAGGAAAGGAGAGAGTGCAGAATATAGGGACAAGTTTTCCCATTCCGCCCGCCACGGGGAATCGAGGGGCGGATCCATTGACCTCAGGCGGGATTTTACGGTTTTGGGGTGAGCGCGGCTGCAAAATCTCACCCATAGCGTTGCAGTTGCCAATAGGGTGAGGAGAGTGATCAGCTTAATATGTGATGGTTTGGGGAACTGATGTTGATCAGGGTCTGCCATACTTTTACGTGGACCTAGTAACTAATTCTCATAGGATGTTATCTCCTTATTGTTTTATTAAAGTGAGGGGGGGAAGGGAGCAATAGAATTCTCTCATATAGTTTGGGTCTGCCCCAAAGATCTGTACAGCCGATTAATTATTTTTGAAGTACAGTGACTGTTTTTAATTAGGCAAGCACGGTAGCCAATTTCTCCCCAGTTGACAACAATGAGATCAATGACTCATTTGTCTGTGCATTGCAGTTAAGGTTTGTATTTATTGCCCAGTCACCCTGAGAAGGTGAGGGGAGACTTTCTTCTTGAACTACTGAGTAGCAGTAATAGGGGTGGCACGGTGGCACAGTGGTTAGCACTGCTGCCTCACAGCACCAGGGACCTGGGTTCGATTCCTGGCTTGGGTCACTGTCTGTGGAGTCTGCACGTTCTCCCCATGTCTGCGTGGGTTTCCTCCGGGTGTTCCGGTTTCCTCCCACAGTCCGAAAAATGTGCCGGTTAGGTGGATTCTAATTCTCACTCAGTGTACCCGAACAGACGCTGGAGTGTGGCAACTAGCGGATTTTAACAGTAACTTCATTGTAGTGTTAATGTAAGCCTACTTGTGACACGAATAAATAAAACACATATATACTATCTTGCCAATCAGAATTAACCATGTTGATGTGGTACTGGAGTCACAAATAGGCGACATCAGAGAAGGCGGGAGGTAATGTGGGTCAGTGAGATGGGGAAGGATGCAATTTAGTGCAGCACAGATATGTGTTGCTGTTTTTGACAAATTAGAATTGCTGGATATTGGGGTGGGGTGGGGGGGTGGGGAGGGTGGTGGATATTAGAATAGCCAAGTCTCGAGTTGATGAAGGAATCCATAAGGGTTTCAGTGGTGGAGGGATGTTGTAGGGGAGGAGCTGGGCGATGTTGAGAAGGAAAGTAAGTCGCCCTGCCAATAAGCTGTCAGTTAGGGTCAAAGAGAATGCCAAGATTATGGTCGATCTGCTTCAGACCGAGAGAGTGGCTGGGAGGCCAATGACGTCTATGGCAAGGAAACAATTTGTAATGGAGGCTGAGGAAAATGGTTTCAGTCTTCCCAGGATTGAGCTGGAGGAATTTTTGACCCATGAAAGACCTGATTTCACCTAGACAGTCGGACAATGAAGAGAAAGCAGAGGGGTCAAAAATGGCTCTGGAGAAGAAGGCTGGGTCTCATCAGTGTACATGTGAAAGATGACCCCATGCGTTCAGATGATGTTGTTGAGGGGCAGAAAGTAGATAAGGCAGAGGAGGAACGAAGGATAGATCCTTGTGGGATCTCTGAACTCATCCTCTGGAAGAAGAAAGAGAAGCTACACAATAGGTGGGAATGGAAGCACCTAACAGCAATGTGGAAGTACCTTCATCACACAAACTGTACTGGTTCAAGAAGGCAGCTCATCATCACCTTCTCGAGGGAATGGATAATAAATCTGCCCTTGCCAGAAATGGCCACATCCTATGAATGAATAAATTAAAAATTGCGAGAGCAACAGAGAGGATGGTGTTTCAAATATCAATTGTTTTGAAGTTGAGGAGAATGGGGGTGGGGGGGATAAAACACTCCAGTCACAGACAATGCCATTAATGAAGTGGCCGTAGGTAATGGGTAACAAAGGGCAAACTCGCCGCTGGTTGGAGTCAGTCCTGGTACATAGGAAGATGGTTGCGGTTGTGGAGGGTCAGTCATCTCAGCTCCAGGACATCTCTGCAGGAGTCCCTCAGGGTCGTGTCCTAGGCCCAACAATCTTCAGTTGCTTCATCAATGACTTTCCTTCCATCATAAGGTCAGAAGTGGGGATGTTCGCCGATGATTGCACAATGTTCAGCACCATTCGTGACTCCTCAGACACTGAAGCAGTCCATGTTCAAATGCAACAAGATCTGGACAATATCCAGGCTTGGGCTGACAAGTGGCAAGTAACATATGCGCCACACAAATGCCAGGTAATGACCATCACCAATAAGGGACACTCTAACCACCGCCCCTTGACATTCAATGGTGTAACCATCACTGAATCCCCCACTGTCAACATCCTGTCAACATTGACCAGAAACTCAACTGGACTCACCACATAAACACAGTGGCTACAAGAGCAGGTCAGAGGCTAGGAATACTGCGGCGAGTAACTCACCTCCTGACTCCCCAAAGCCTATCCACCATCTACAAGGCACAAGTCAGGAGTGTGATGGAATCCCCACTTGCCTGGATGGGTGCGGCTCCAACAACACTCATGAAGCTCGACACCATCCAGGACAAAGCAGCCCGCTTGATTGGCACCACATCTACAAACATTCAATCCCTGCAGCACCTACGCTCAGTAGCAGCAGTGTGTACTATCTACAAGATGCACTGCAGAAATTCACCAAAGATCCTTAGACAGTACCTTCCAAACCCACAACCACTTCCATCTAGAAGGAAAAGGGCAGCAGATAAATGGGAACACCACCACCTGCAAGTTCCCCTCCAAGCCACTCACCATCCTGACTTGGAAATATATCGCCGTTCCTTCGCAATCACTGAGTCAAAATCTTGGAATTCCCTCCCTAACGGCATTGTGGGTCAACCCACAGAACATGGACTGCAGCGATTCAAGAAGGCAGCTCACCACCACCTTCTCAAGGGCAACAAAGGAGGGGCAATGGATGCTGGCCAGCCAGCGACGTCCATGTCCCACGAAAGAATATAATTGCCATTATTCAGTAGGATGTTCCATCGGTGAGTGTTGCAGTGTAGTGTCAGTAGGAGCTATGTGATAGCATTAATGCTCTATGAGCAGCATTGTGGCACTGCTGTCTCACAACGCCAGACACCCGGGTTCGATTCCCAGCTTGAGTCACTGTCTGTGGGGAGTCTGAACGTTCTCCCCGTTTCTGCGTGGGTTTCCGCCGGATGCTCCGGTTTCCTTCCACAGTCTAAAGATGCGCAGGTTAGGTAGATTGGCCATGTTAAATTGCCCCTTAGTGTCAGGGGGACTAGCTAGGGTAAATGTATGGGGTTCTGGGGATAGGGCCTGGGTGGGCTTGTGGTCGGTGCAGACCCAATGGGCCGAATGGCCTCCTCCTGCACTGTAGGATTCTGTGATTAATGGATATGACAGTATGGCCCTGGAGGGTTTCATGATAAAATTTGGGGAGTTGAAGAATATAATGGTCTGCCAGATGTTATGTTAGTGTTCAAGGTTGTTATGGTATGGAGCTGATAAGTATTATAGGAAGATGTTACTGGGTGTTATGATAGTATGTTGATTTCAAATGCCTCTGTGGCCTCACCTGTCCCTATCTCTGTGATCTCCTCCAGTTCTAAATCCCTCCAAGATCTTTGCGCTCCTTCTCCTGGCCTTGAGCACATTCAGGATTTTAATTACTTCACCATTGCAACCGTGCCATCAGCTGCGTGGGTCTAAAGTTTGAGAATTCCTGATCCAAATCTCCCTGCCACTCTCTCCCCTCCTTAAAACCTACCGCTTCGACGTTGGTCACCTGTTCTAATATCTCCGTATGAGGCACAGTGTCAAATTATATTCAGTACAGCTCCTGGAAAGCACCTTGCATTATTTTACTGTGCTAAGAGTGCTACATAAATGCAAACTGTTGTTGTATTGGAGCTGTTGCAGGAGTGGTTCACATTGGTCAATGTGTTGTGAAGGAGTTGTCTGATCCTGTTACGTAAGCTGAACATGCACAGAAATATTGCATTATGTAAAAAGTTACACTGGGAAAAATGGCAGGCCATCTAAAAAGCAGTAAAAAAAAGAGAAGGGATATGATGATCTCTCAGCTGGGACATGGAGTTTAATGTCATTCGGCAGCCCTGAAATCTCATGATCTTTTATAACAAAGTCATCATTTTTTAATGACTGACTGGAGGTTGGTGCTGCTGGATTAATGCAAGTCATGTAACTCTTCTATAAATTACATTCGTCAGCAGGTCCCAGACGAACAACTTGCAAAAAAAAAAAATGCTTTGGCTTGTCTCCATAGAAACTTAACATTCTGTGAGGAGCCCATCAGATAAAATGAATACCGACAGCACTATGATCTGCTAAAAATGTCGTTTATTTTTAACTTTCTTTTAGCACCATGTGAATCTTGTTCTTATTAAGGTAAGGAATGTCTGCATTTAGGAATGGAGCGCTTTCATTTTGGGTTCCAAGCATGAAGGATCAGGTACAGTGTAGAGGCTGACTTAAACAGCCTCTCCCAGCCTTGCATCATTTACCACCAGGAACAACAAGGACAGCAGCATCAGGGGATACAATCTCTCTGAAATTCTCCTCCAATCCATACGCCATCCTGATTTGAATTGATTGCTGCTGCTTCACGCCGACTGGATTAAAATCTTGGAATTCCCTGACAGCATTAGGGCTGCACGATAATCGCACGGACTCCAAGAGATCAAGTAGAAGGTCCACCATCACCACCTTAGTGACGGCCTTGTCAGAATCACCCAAATCCCAAGAACGAACTCTGCTCCAACAAGGCATCTCAGCCTGAATCCAGGAACCCTGCTGCAGATGTGTGATGATTTCCATTGCCCTGGCTATCATGTTGCTTCCATGGATCAGGCTATTAGTGAGGCATTAACTGTTGTTGAACTAGAGACAATTTTGCACAGAGTTTTGAATGGATATCTTTCTCATCATGAGGCTGCCCCACAGCACCTTAATCTTCTGAAATGCAATCATTCATGTAGGCATACACAACAATCACTCTGAGAACAGCAGGTACTCACAAAAAGCAACGGGATAAATGGCCAGATATATGTTTTGGTGGTATTTTCTGAGTGATAAGAGGAGCCAATTCTGTGCTGTGAGCTCAAGGTATTGTTATGATACTGTTCAGGTCCAGGTAGGATCCCTACAACCAGCAGAAAGCCCCATTAACTGGATTTAATTTTAACCCAAGTTCCAGCATCAAAAGGCTAAAATCTATTGTACCGTAGTATCCAGAGCCAAGATACATGTAACAAAAACAGATAATGCTGGAAATACTCAGCAGGATACTATCTCTCCACAAATGCTGTGTGACCTGCTGAGTGTTGCACTCCTGTTTTTGTTTTTGATTTCCTACATCTGCAGATTTTATTTTTATTGCAAGTAATATGCATTTCCTGAATAAATGATGATGAACATGACCGAGTGCAATGGAAACTGGTTTAATGTTGAGCTAGCTGAGCTTTGGGAGTAATAAGCAAGGCCTCATTAGATATACATTTTAACATCTTTTATACAGTATTCAACTTTCACCCCTGGTGCACCAACTCACCATTGCGTTTGGTATCAATCGTGTCACCAGTCCTCCATTACCAATTCAGAGTGACTATTCTTGTGAATGAGGTTAGGCAGTGAATGCTGATTAGCAATTGGACCGTAAGTTACACTGACGTTGTGATTCCTATCACCTATCTGCACTATCACTAAAGTGAGCTATTTCTACCCCAGTACATTGCTTGACTTGCCCTTGCCTCAGCATACTGAAAGCTCCATCCATGCCTTCATTCCCTCTGGACTTGATTATTCCAGAGCAATCCTGGCTGGCTTTCCATATCATAGTTTCTGTAAACCTGTGGTCCTTCAAAACCCTGAATCCTGTGTCACATGAAGATACGAAATAGGAGCAGAAGTAGGCCATTCGGCCCCTCCAGCCTGTTCCATCATTCAATCAGTTCATGGCTGATCTGTTTGTGCTTCAAATTCTACATTCCCATCCACCCTGATAATCTTCGATTGCCTTGCCAAACAAGTATCTATGTACCTCTGCCTTAAAAATATTAATTGACCCTGCCTTCACCATCTTCTGAAGCAGAGAGTTCCAAAGTTGCACAACCCTCTGAGAGAAAAATTCTCCTCATCTCTGCCCTGAAAGGGAGACCCTCAATTTTAAAATAGTGCCCCCGCCCCCATTCTGGACTCACCCACAAGAGAAAGCATTCTTTCCATGTCCGCCGTATCAAGACCATACTTCAATCAAGTCATCCCTCACTGTTCTAAATTCTAGTGGAAACAAGCCCAGTCCTAATATTTCCTCATAAAACAACCCACTATTCCAGGTATTAATCAAGTAAACCTCCTCTGAAAAACCTCCAATGCATTTACATTCTTCCTTAAAAAGGAGACCAAAACTGCACACAATATTCGAGATGCGGCTTCACAAATGCCCTGTATAACTGAAGCATGTGCTAGCAAATAAACCTGTTGGACTTTAACCTGGTATTGTGAGACTTCTTACTGTAACTGAAGCATAACATTCTTGCTTTTATGTTTAATTTATCTCGTAATAAAGGATAGCATCCCACTAGCCTTCTTAAATGCTTGCTGTACCAATATACTAACTGGTGACTCGTACACTAGATCACCTAGATCCCTCTGCACCTCATAATTCTGCAGCTGTTCTCTGTTTAAGTATTACTCTGATTTTTTATTCTTCCTGCCAATGAGAACAACTTCACATTTTCCCACATTATACTCCATCTGCCAGATTTTTGCCAACTCACTCAACCTATCTATATTTGTCTGCAACCTCCTTTTGGCCTCTTCACAACATTCTTTCCCACCTATCTTTGCGTCACCTTTGTGCAAATTTAGCCACCACACCATCACTCACCTTAGTCTAAGTCATTGACATAAATTGTAAAAATTGAGGTCCCTGCAGACTCCTGTGGGACTCCATTTGTCACACAATGCCAATCAGAAAAAGACCCATTTATGCATACTCTCTTGCTTTCTGCCAGCCAGCAATCTTCTATTCATGCTAATATGTTAATCCCTCACCATGAGCTTTTATTTTCTGTAATAACTTTGAGTGACACCTTATCAAAGAGAGGCTTCCCTTTATCCCCAGCACATGTACTCCGACAAAGAACTCCAATAAATTGGTTAAACAAAATTTCCTTTTCACAAAACCATGCTGACTCTTCCCGATTACTTTGAGTTTCTCTAAGTGACCAGCTATAGCCTCCTGAATGCTCGATTCTAACACCTTCCTTCCAACAGACATCCTGTTTTCCGCCTCCCTCCCTTCTTGAATGGAGGGGTTATATTTGCTACTTTCCAGTCTGATGGAACCTTTCTAGAATCTAGTAAATTTTGGAAAATTAACACCAATGCATCTACTACCTCATTAGCCACTTCTTTCACCAAGTTCCCCTCTCCCTTCCACCTCTTGATTTTAAGCTATTATGGAATTTTTTTGATTCTTCTATAGTGAAGCCAAAAGCAAAATATTTGTTAATTTCATTTGCCATTTCCTTATGATCTACTATTAACTCCCCATTGTCACTCTCTAGAGGACCAACACTCACTTTACTTACTCTTTTCCTTTTTAAATACCAGTAGAAATTCCTCTCATACTTTAATTCATTCTCTGCCGTTCTTTATATTCTACCTAATCATCTGACCTACCACTCATCTTCACGCAGTTGGATGCTTTTGTCTCAGTTTGATGCTTTCCATAACTTCTTCAGTTAACCACGAGTAGTGGACCCTCCCTTCGAACCTTTCTTTATTGTAGGAATATACTGATTCTGAGTATTTTGTAATATCCCCCTAAATGTCTGCCACTGCTTCTCCATTGATATATCCCCTAGCCTGGTGTTCCAGTTCACTACAAGTAGCTCAGCTTTCATGCCCAAATAGTTGCCCTTATTTAAGTTTGAAATACTAGTCTTAGACCCACTCTCTTCCCTTTCAAACTGGATGTAAAGTTCAATCATTTTACGATCATCATTTCTAAGGGTGCCTTCATTCTGAGGTCATTAATTAATCCTGACTTAACTTGCCCCAAATTCTACTTACCCATTACCCCTGCGTTTGTTTACCGACATTGGCTCCCGGATAAGCGATGCCTCCATTTTAAGATTCTCATCCCTGTTTTCAAATCCTTTCATAGGCTGGCCCCTCCCTATCTCTGTTATCTCCTCCAGCCTTATGATCCCTCAAGATTCCTGAGTTCCTCTAATTCTGGTCTCATTCTAATCACCTCACCAAGGGCGGCCGTGCTTTTAGTTGCTAAGACACTCAGCTGTGGAATTCCCTCCCTAAAACTCTTCAACTCTCTACCTCTCTTTCCTCCTTTAAGTTGCTCCTTATAACCTATTATTTAAGCAAGCTCTTGGCCCACCTATGCTAATAGCTCCTTGTGTTGCTGGATGGCACATTTTGTTTGATAACACTTTGAAAGCACCTTCGGATTTTTATTATGTTAAAGACACTATATATATGCACGCTGTTGTTGAAGGCAAGCCAAATCAATCCTATCCTGACCAATTTCCATAAAGTGCATTTTCCAGCAATCATCACTGATAGTGATCAGGGGTGAGAATCCTGGTAAATTTTCACTCTCCCTAGCTTGCCGATTAAGGCCAATTGTAACAACCCAACTGAAGCTAGCTGACACAGCACAGATAATACCTGGGACCTTTCTGATCTGTATGGCTCAGCTCCACCTGACACTGTTTTATTACTGTAGATATAAAAACTGATTTCTTCAAATAAATTCATTTTTATATCTCAGCGTAGCTTGTAAGCTTTCCTTCTTGTGTGTGCTGCCGCTGATGTGTGTCGAGAATCGATTATACACTTAACAGAAGTGCGTTGTGCTGACACTTCCATGGCAATCAGCCCACTTTGCACAGTTCAATCCTGGAGTGAATCCAGAGTTGCTTCAGCTGAGTTAGAAGAATTTCGCTGGCAGACAGTATACTGAAATCCTGAATTCTGGATTGCTTCCAGAGTATTAACTCTCTTCTCGATGGGCAGTCTGGTAGCTTTAATATTATAGCATGGCGTTTAACCGAAATCTGACTGTCACTCAAATCTACCAGCCACAGGAAAGCACAGAGTAACTTCCTTGATCAAAGGGCTTCTGAATTTTGAAAGCTTCGGAGTATGTATGTTGAATACTCGCTGAGCATTGTCCTCCCTTCCATTCCCAATTTCCTTCATCCCTCCACAGAGCGGCACGGTGGCACAGTGGTTAGCACTGCAGCCTCACAGCGCCAGTGACCTGGGTTTAATTCCCGGCTTGGGTCACTGTCTGTGTGGGTTTCCTCCGGGTGCTCCGGTTTCCTCCCACAGTCTGAAAGATGTGCTGGTTAAGTGCATTGGCCATGCTAAATTCTCCCTCAGTGTACCCAAACAGGCGCTGGAGTGTGGTGACTGGGGGATTTTTCACAGTAACTTCATTGCAGTGTTAATGTAAGCCAACTTGTGACACTAATAAATACATTTTTTAAATTGGCAGCTGTGTCTTTAGCTGTCAGGACTCTAGGCTGTGAAATTCTCTCTCCAAATGTCCCAATTTCTCACCTTTTATCTGCTTTTTAAATGCTACCTTTGTGACAAAACGTTTGGTTAACTCCCGTAATATCACTTTCTACGGCTTTATCTCAATTTGTTGCCTGATACACTCTTGTGTTGGGACTTCTACAAGTTAAAGGTACCTTATAAATGCAACTTCTCGTCATCAGAAAACCATATTGCTTTGCCTTGGCAGACTGAGCAGTGCTTTATGAAAAGAGTTGAGGCCCCCCTCCCGCTCCACCCCATGCACCCAATACTTATTTCCCCTCCTTTCCTCAGTTGCTGACTCCTACCTGGGTATGATTCTTTGTGCACTTCCATTACCTTTTGTACTTCAACACAATTTCCAAAGTCCCACTCCAGAGACTTGAGTACTAATCCAGGCCAACATGCCCAGGGCAGTACTGAGGGAGCATTGCATTGTCAGAATTGCTGTTTATCTGATGAGATGTTCACTGAATCACAGAAACCAACACCCCCAGTCCTCTCTCAGGTGGGTGTAAAAGTTTCCATGGCACTATTTGAAGAAGATAAAAAGATTTCTTCATATTTATCCCTCAGTCAACATCACCAAAAACAGATTCTGACCATTATCATATTGCTGTTTTTGGGACCTTCCTGTGCACAATTTGGCTGCCATGTTTTCCAACATTACAACAGTGATTACATTTCAAACGGGCTGCATTGACTCTAAGGTGCTTTGGGAAGTCCTGAGGTTGGGAAAGGTGCTGTATGAAAGCATGTCATTTTTTCTTTTTTATTTACTATTCATCATGCCTAGACATAGTTTTAATCCATCGTCTGACCATGTGACCTATCACAAATGTAATAAGTCTGCAGTGGCAGAAGTCCTTTCACCAAAATCCCTTTATTTACAACTCTAACAGCAGTACACAGAGTGCTATCAATTCGCAGTCTACCTCTGGGTAGACACGCCCGGTATGTACAAGGCTAAGACTCCCTGATTGGCCCTTCAATTGAATCCTTAATCAGGGACACCTTTTGTTGGATCCTTAATCAGGGATTTCTTTTCACACCGATCAAGTATTTCTTTTGATACCAATCAAGTAAACGAACTCAAATTAACTTAGGGACAAAGTAAAAGGGGCGGCTCCCCAAAAGGAAGGGGGGAACAGCCCGAACGAAAAACAAAGTCGAAAGGAAACTTAAAACATCAAACCAAAAGGTGATTATCGGGGTCGATAATACACCCCAGCCCCTGCGGCGCCCAGCGGTCGCGGAAGGCGTCAACCGCGCCCGTGGACACCGCATGCTCCCTCTCCAGAGACACCTGGCCGCGAATGTAGCCGCGGTAGAGGGGCAGACAGTCGGGATGGACGGCCCCGTTGATGGCCCGCTGCCTGGACATATTGATGGCACGTCTCGCCAGGCCCAGGAGCAGGTTCACGAGGAGGTCGGCATCCCGACCCGCCCCTCTCTGCACCAGGTGTCCGTAGATCAGGAGCGTGGGACTGAAGTGCAAACAAAACATCAGTAAAAGGTTTTTCAGGTAAACAAAAAGGGAGTGCAACCTAAGACACAAAATGTAGACATGGTCCACGGACTCCACAAGACCACAGAAGTGGCAAGCTTGGGAGCCCCTAGAAAGAACCTACGGTTGTACGGGACTGCTGCGTGCAACACCCTCCACCCCAGGTCCCCAATATAATTGGGGGAGATCCCTCCATAGAGGGACCTCCACTGGGGACCTCCGCTGCCCGGCGGCAACAAGGCCCGCTAAGGTGTATCTGGGCGACAGGCGAGGACGCAGTAGTGGAAAGCGTGCAGCTGCAGCCCGTACAGGAAACGCCTCCTTGAGGTGGAAAAGAGCACAGAGGACATTTCCGTGAGGCGGCACATGTTGTGGGGCACCTGACCCGGTGGGGGTGGGGGTCTAGGCTTTGGGCCAATGTGAAATTCCGTCCAAGCAGGAGAACGCTCGGGTGGGAATCCTTAGTTAGGGAGTTCATACTCCAGTAGACCAACCTCAACGGCCTGATTGAAGTCATTACAACTGAACAGAATTATTCTCCTTCCCCTTCCAGTGACCTCTATGCTTGTACACTTGCAGATTCTCAGCAGGGATGAGGGGTTTGGGTTGGGGAGGGGTGAGTCACTTAATAATGCCCAGGAGTTGAATTTCATCTTTTCACCAGAGAGTCCTGAGGCCAGTTGGAGTTACCCAGCTGCTGCAATGGATGAGTTCAGCTAACTCGGAGCAGGCCAGCGATCAAACCTGGGACGTTCCTGGGTTAGTATCAAACTGAATGGTGCTATTATCCATTTAACATGTGAACTGTGTCAGAGGTGAACTGCATATACACACTCCTTCATTTCTCTCGATCCCTTATCTCCCCAGAATCACATCTCGATGCCTCTTGAACATACTTACACCATCGATTTCAAAAATCCTTCCCAGTAACTTGTTCCACAAAACCATGACATTTTATTTAAAAAATAGTTCCACCTACTTCCTGTTTACTCCTAATTTACAGTTATTTATTCACAGGAGGTGGGTATGACTGGCAAGGCTGGCATTTATTGTCCCATCCCTATACAACGGAGTGCCTTGCTAAACTACTACAGTTAAGAGTCAACCACATTGCTGCAGGTCTGGAGTCATATATGAAGCCAGATTTGGTTAGGATAGCAGATATTCTTCTCTGAAAGACATTAGCAAAGCAGATGAGGCTTTACAACAATCCAGCAATTTTATGGTCACCATGACTGAAACTATTTTTTTTCAAATTTCAGATTTAATTAATTAACTGAATTTAAATCCCACAGCTTCCACAGTGGGATTTGAACTCACGGATCATTAGTTTAGGTTTCTGGAGTACTGGTCCCCGTGTCATAACCACTATGTTATCATACCCCATGAATTTTTAATTTGTATCCACTGGGTTTCAAGTCCATATAAGAGTGCACAATTTATCTGGATCAATTTTGTCAATTAAAATTGATTCAAACAAACTTTGCTCCTGTTATTTCTTTTCGCTTCAGAATAGAATCACTACAGTGCAGAAGGAGACCATTCAGCCCATCGAGCCTGCACCGACAACCATCCTACCCAAGCCCTATCCTCGCAATCCCACATATATCCCGCTAATCCCTCTGATTCTAAGGGACGATTTAGCGCAGCCAATCAACCTAACCCGCACATCTTTGGACCGGGTGAGGAAACTAGAGCACCCGGGAGAAACTCACGGAGACACGGGGAGAATGTGCAAATTCCACGCAGTTACCCAAGGCTGGAATTGAACCCAGGTTCTTGACGCTGTGAGTCAGCAGTGCTAACCATTGTGCCACCATGCCGCTCTCAAGTGTCTTGTTAAATGTCTAGATTTCATTCAGAACCTGGGGGTTCCTGCCCATTTCCCTTTTCTGCTGCTGCTGAAAAATGCAAGTTAAACTTGTATTTATGTGGCATCTCACAATTGACCCACACTGTTTCATGGACAATGAATTATTTTGATGTCCAGTTAATGTTGTGTAGGAAGTGCAACAACCATTCGAAACACAGCAAGGTCCCACATCAGCATTAAGACAGATGGCCAGTTAATCCACTTTTTTTGGTGTGTCTCCAGCAGAGGGAGGAATGCTGACTAGGAGAACCTGCTTGTCTTGTGGTTTTGCATTATCAACATCCATCTGAACCAACGGGCCCAGAAACACTTGATAGAAATACCTTTGTGCACTGTTGCCCCTTGTGTACTGTGGCTTGTCATAATCATAGTCATGTGACTGCTGAGGTCATCCTGAGAGAGACAAAGGTTTTGTGGAGAAGCTATTTTTACCCACCATGTGAAACACGGTTTCTGTCAAAACCCTACAGTGCAAAAGGAGGCCATTCAGCCCATCGAGTCCACATTGACTCTCTGAAAGAGCATCTTACCCAGGTCCATCCCCTACCCCCCCCCCCCCCCCCCCCCGTCTCCCCCCCCCCCCCCCCCCCCCCCGCATTTCCCTGTAGCCCCACACATTTACCACCTAACCTACATATCCCTGAACTCAAAGGGGCAATTTACCATGGCCAATCCACCTACCCTGCTCAGCTTTGGACTGTGGAAGGAAACCGGAGCACCCAGGAAAAACCCACGCAGACGCGAATGTGCAAATTCCACACAGTCACCCAAGGCCGGAATTGAACCCAGGTCCCTGGCGCTCTAAGGCAGCAGTGCTAGCTACTGTGCCGCCCAGAAGTGTGCAGCCGAATTTGAGTGGATTTGACAGCTGTAAGTGAACCAGATGCTGTAAGAAACAGCCGAGAAATAATTAAAACTTCAGTCCGCAACCTCGTACAGAGCATTGACTGCCGGGTGGGTCAATATGATTTTGGATATTCCAGAACTGACTCCAATAGAGCTGAAGGGAGATCAATTAAATTTCCATGGAGTTAAACAAAAAGCTTGAACAAATAAGAGTTGCAACCTTTTAATCAATGTTGGGGAAAGAGTGCTACAAGCTGTATTGCAGTCTGGATCTCACTGAGGAACAGAAAAGCCAGTTTGGTAAAATTTTAGAGGCCTTAAAAACCTATTTTGAACTCTTGAGTAATGTTATTTTCGAACGCTTGGGGTGAGATTTTCGAAGCCAAGACTGGAAAATCCCACCCGAAATCAACGGACCTTTGCATGGTCCATGTCCCGCCCACTACAATTCCTGTGGCGGGTGGGACAGGAAAATTCCGCCCTATGTGTTCAACACCAGAGTTCAGGAAGAGGGAGAGAATATTCATCAGTCTGTGACTGCACTAAGACGTCCAGCTAAACATTGTGGGTTTGACCACCTGAAGAACGATCTGATCAGAGATCGAAACAAGAGACATAGCCTTGAAAGCACAACTGTTGAGAGAGAGAAACATAAAATAAAGATATCGACGTGTAGAAGTTCTGAAGTGGTCAATTATCAGCTGCAGAGTATTGATGGGAGAACTGACGAGACTTTGCACTTATGCTGAGAGGCTGTTCAGGCCTTCCAAGCACAAGACAATGGAGAAAAGGTAGAACGACTTACAGAAAGGTCAGCAGAAAGATCAAGGCCAAAGTACAGGGCACCACACAAGAGAAAAATAAGCTTGTCCGGCATGGAGAAAGTATTGCTTTCATTGCAACAAGCAGAATCACTTTGCACACATGGGTTCTGCAGGAAAGAAGAAAAGCAAGCTGATAAAGATAGTTGCTGGAGAGATGTTGGGTGATGATTCTGATGTATCAATCTACATTCTAGAACAGGTTGGCACTGCCAAGTCTCAAGGTAAAAAATGGTTTGTCACTTTTGGAAGGATGACTGCCTAGGAGAGGATCATGCTCATGTGAACTGTCAGCGCTGCAAGCAACATCATGAGCTTTGCAGACCTGTGTGAAATCGCTCAAGGTGATGACCCAAAAATGAAGCCATCAAAACTAAAGTTGAGGCTACATGAAGGAATGATGCTCACTCCAAGAGGACAAACTAAGCTGCAAGCCCAGTGTAAAGGGAAGGAAGGAGATTTGCAGTTCCAGATAGTGGACACAAAGCAAAATCCATTCATCTCATATGAAACAAGTCAATAGCTTGGACTGATTACCCTCCTTGTAAGAAGAAGTTTGCAGTGTATTGCACAGCATCAAGCCATTTACCACTGAACAGAGCCTGACAAATTACAGAGATGTTTTCACAGGTCTTAGATGTCTTCCTGGTGAATATCTTGAGGTAGATGAAAGTGTGAGACCAGCTGAGCATCTCTCTAGGAGAGTCCTCAAACCCAGCCTGAAAAACTGGGCAGAGAAGCTCATAGAATCCCTCCACTGCAGAAGGAAGCCATTCGGCTCATCAAGTCTGCACTGACTCTCTGACATCTTAACCGGGCCCATCTGCACCCTATCCCCATAACCCCATGCATTTACGCTGCTGATCACTCTAACCTACACATCTTTGGACACTAAGAGGCAATTTAACATGGCCAATACACCTAAACTGCATGTCCTTGTGACTGGGAGGAAACTGGAGCACCCGGAGGAAACCCATGCAGACATAGGGAGAACGTACAAACTCCACGCGGACAGTCCCCTAAGGCTGGAATCGAACCTGGGTCCCTGGCGG
Source organism: Mustelus asterias (assembly GCF_964213995.1). Taxonomy (NCBI): domain Eukaryota; kingdom Metazoa; phylum Chordata; class Chondrichthyes; order Carcharhiniformes; family Triakidae; genus Mustelus; species Mustelus asterias. The sequence continues at coordinate 17,499,603 of NC_135822.1, read as the reverse complement.
TGTGGGGCAGCAGTGTTATTCACTGTGCCATCCCCATCATGTTTCTTGAGTCATCAAGAAAGTGACATCACTTACAGACTGGATTAGCAGCAGTGAAAAAACCTGGAAAACTGAGTGTGTGCATAGATCCAAAGGACTTCAATAAAACTTTGAAGAGGTCTCACTACCCCATGCCAACCATTACCACCCGAGACACTGTTCTCTTCCAAAAAGAAAGTCAGTGAAGGAGATAACTGGAGCATAATCTTTAAACACTTTATAAGCTTTTACTTACAGGGATGCACACTTTTTTTTTCTTTTTTTCATGGGATGTGTGTGTTGTTTGGCCAGCATTTGTTTCCCATCCCTAATGACCCTTGAGCTGAGGGGGCAGTTAAAAGTGGACCGCGTTGCTGTGGAGTCACATGTTGGTCAGACCAGGTAAGGACAGCAGATTTCCTTCCCTAATAGAATAGTAGTGAATCAAATGGGCTTTTACACCAATCAACATTAGTTTCATGGTCATCGCTAGACTTTTAATATTTCTGTTGAATTCAAATTCCACCATCTGCTTTGGTAAAAGCAATGCCTGCGGAACAAGGTCCCACAATACAGCATTGAGTTAAATGATTAAATAATCTATTTTGGTGATGTTCATTGAGGGATAATTGTTAGATCAGGACAATCTCACTCCTGCTCTTTTTAAAATAGTGGTAAAGTACTTTTTAGGTCAACCTGGGAGAGCAGATGAGAGCAGGTATGAAAAATGGTGCCTTGACAATGCGCATTGAAATAGTAGTCTAGATGCGCATACAACTCTGGGGTGGAATTTGAATCCAAAACATCCTGACACAGAGGCAAGTATGTTAGCAAAGCTAAATTTCATTTTTATTTCAGGAGAGCTAATGAATTTTATCTTATAATATAGTTTTGAATAATAATTACTTGCTGTTGTTTCAGTTATATGTTGGAAATTCCAACTCAGAAAACAAAATGTTATCAATTGGGACAACTCTTAGTTTTTCCACTAGGTGGAGTCGAAAGATCTGCTTTTACATGTTGAGCAGATGATCAACGAAGTTGCCTTGTGGCAGGGATATGATGTGTTTGTTTGCTCTGACTTTAGAGATAAAAGAGTATAATAATCTAAAATAATTAGAGGCGTTTAGGATAATTTTCACTTTAGAAAGATAAACTTTCCAATGGCCGAAATTTTGATTACCAGAGGACACAGATGTTGATCCTTGATGCAAGAATCAAAAGATGAGAAATCTCTCTACTCAATGGCTTATGATCTGAATGCACTTCTGAAAGAGTGGTGAAAGCTGATTCAAAAGAGATTTTTAAAAACATGTTCTTTTGGTGTGAGCATTGTTGGCAACACCAACATTTATTGCCCAAAGGTGGTGGTGAGCTGTCTTCTTGAACCACTGCAGTCCATGTGGTCTGCACTCATGGTGTCATTCAGGATAAACAGGATAAGAAGGGGAAACATTTGCAGAAATATGAGGAAGGGGCAGTGGTGTTGGCCCAATTGGATAAATGTGGTTGAACTGTCCTCTGAAGTGGCCTAGCAAGTACAAAACTGCAACAGAAATTCAGAAAGGAATAAAATCACAGCAACAATCTAGGCTCTGGAAATTACAATAGCATATCCAGCCCTAACGGCCTTGCAAGTTCCTCCTCACTACCATCTCGGGTCTTGTGACAAAATTGGAGAGTGGTTCCAGTCAAGTATTAGTCATATTCACCAAGTTATCTCCAACCAATGTCCTAGAGATCTTTGCCATCACCATCTTTGTCATCACCTTGTCACTAAATCAAGATCCCAGCAGCATTGTGGGTGAACCCGCACTAGATCGACTGCAGCGATTCAAGCTGGCTCACTAGCATCTTCTCAAGGGCAATTAGGGATGGGCAACATGTACAACCAATTAAAGAATGAAAAAAACTTTCTTTTGAATGGCCTCCCTCTGTGCTATATCATTCTCCAAATCTATTTTCAAATAAATAATTTAGAATCTTCTGTCAGGTGACAACACTGACCGCCTGTTTTTAAAATTTATTTTACAAGATGTGGGCTCTGCTGGCCAGGCCAGCATTTATCGCCCATCCTCAGATGCCCTTGAAAAGGCGAAGAGCCTCCTTGAACCGCTGCAGTCCCTGTGGAGTAGGTACACCTACAGTGCTGTTAGAGAGGGCATTCCAGGATTTTGACCCAGCTATGGTGCAGGAACGGTGATATATTTGCACGTCAGGATGGCAGGTGACTTGGACGGAAACCTCCAGGCAGGTGGTGGTGTTCCCACAGGTATCTACTGCCCCTTTTGTCCTTCCCGAGGGCAGTGGATTGGGACTGCATTTTAACTGATAATAGTCCTCTGGGCTGCGCGGCGCTAGACTCGGAGGACCGACGTGAGGCAGCTGACGCTGCCCATCTTGCGTTGAGTTTATACTCGTTGGTGACAGCTCCCGAGTCGGGGAGGGCAGTGTCTGGAACTCTCACGAGATTTTGCGCCGGCTCGTGGGCGCGCGCCCGTGCCCGGTCGGACGCATGCACACGTACGCACGCACACGTACGCACACACGCAACGAACGCCGTACGGCGATGGGAGGGGGCGGGGTTGGGAACAACCTAACCCGCTAACCGGAAGCTCCGGCAGAGTTGATGGATAGGCACGTTGTCCAATAGAACGTCGATCCGACAGCCTAAGGGGCGGGAGTACGGGGGGCTGGGTCCAATGGGCTGAGTGGCACTGGGAGGGCGCGAGGAGGGGGGCGGGCTGGGTTCTGTGTGCCCGGTGCTCAAGGTTGGTTGAGCGGCGGTCTCTCCGGCGGTCGGGTTTAGGGATGTAAGTGGGGGACTGAAATGGCTGCCGAAAAGAAGCCGGAAGGTAAGGGGGGCTGAAGAGGCGGCGGTAGGAGGGGGGAAAATTTCAACGTGCAGATAAATCACTGATATTTAATCTTTAATTATGATGACAACCTTCGGGACGACGAAAAAAAGCTAAATCTGACAGAACAAGGGGGGTGTGAGACGCTGCGAATGGAGCAAAAAACGGTTTTAGCCTTAAATATAATAACCGCTGCTGTGTGGAATATGGAGGTGGGGGTGGACGGTTTCCACACAGAAATGGGGCAGATATCTGAATATCTTTTATCCTCAGCAAACTGTCACTTTTTAACAAGAAGGAAAAAAAATATTATTTAAAATAAAATCAAATATGCAAGGTTGTGTGGCATTTGCTGGAGGTAAAATCCACAAGAGGGCGGTAATGGATTGTTTATCTGGTGTGAAAGTGATTTAACTCCTCTCGCACTCAAATATTGAAATACTTTAAGTAACATACTCCCAAAATAACGAGCAAGATCATTATCGACAAGTGGAAAATTGCGTACCACCAGTAACCTCAGATTTATATTTTGGCCTGATTGTATTTCAGATGCAAACTTGCAAAAATTTTTTTTTTTAAAAAGGGGAGAGATTTCAGTTTGAATGTTTTTGACCAAATGCTATCAAATTCTGTGTGGAAAATAATCGAAGTTTAGATTATTTCATTATAGTCATTTTGTTGCAGGTGTAACAGTAAATCCAGATTCCAGAACGCCCATTCTGCACGCCCCCCATTTGCTCGAATTTATAAACTTATTAGAAAAGTTTTTATTTAAAACGTACAACTTGTAAGTCGAGTGTTTCCCTTTTGAAGTGCAACATGCTGAAGGACGCTCTTCACTCTTCAATTATCTACTATTTTAGAATTTGATGAATATATACATATACATCTCGGGCAGCAACTAAGTTTTCAAACACTGAGTTCTGAAATATGAAAATGCAATGAAACTCTTGCAAGTCGACTGTTCCCATAATGAGAGCGCAATCTGTAATTTCCCTGTATACACAATTTGTGTAAATGAGGAGAAAGCCATGCATGATATAGTAATTTCAAGTAAATTCTTGTAATTACAGTCAGGTATTATTTATTCCATTAACATAAAATGCTGATTACGCTGGTATATTTTACTTGCAGATTTGTAGTACCCGAAGCATTCCTTGTATATGCTACAGGGATGAAAAAAAATCAAATGACATAGCAATATGTAGTAAGTTACTTATAGATTTGTTCGATACATAATGCTGGTGGAGATTCCCAAGAATCTAGGGCAAAGATTACTGATAAAAATCAATTTTTTAGTAAATGGTATTTCTTTTGAAAAAAAGTAAAATCACTCACACCAGTAACTGGGAAAAAAAAACAATTTTTGAATACATTGTGTGACATTATTTTGTATTCAAATGAAGATTTTGCTGTATGAATTCAGGAACAGAAATTGTTCACTACCATATATGTCGGGGTGCATGGGGACATCTCTAAGGTTTTCAAAGTCTTTATCGATCGTCAGCGTAACCTTTTGAAAAAAAATGTTCCGAATAGTTTTAAAATAAATTGGGAACGGGCAGCTTTAACCCTTTATTTTGTTGCTGCTGTTTGACATGTGAAGCATGTCTCTTTTATAAGTAATACATGATGTGGATGCAAATCGAGCTTGGCTCTGTGTTAAGAAGAACTGGTCTTTATTTGTGCCCATATGATGTATATGTATTGCTTCCTTTCAGAAAATAGATGTTTGACACACCTACGTAAACCCTGTTTTCCTTGAAAATTTGGGCTCATCAGAAATAATTAAACCAATATCAATTCCACTGGATGAGGCTATTTTGATGGCTGCCAAGATTTTTTCTGTTCTCTTGGCTGCTGGCTTTGCTCATGATTAAATGATCAATTTCTTGTTCAGCAGAAGGACCAGGTTTCGGGCTCCGAGAGACCCTGCTTTTTTTTTTAAGCAATTTCTTCTCGCCCTTGTAGACATTCGAACAGCTTACAGTATTCTTGTCATACAACAATAGCAATGAATCAAACACTCAATGGTAGCTTGTGTATTATCTCAGTCAAGCTGTCAGTTTGAGGAATCCTTTTGTAGTTTTACCTGTTCTCTGGCAACTTTAGTACCAAGTAATTTCATAACTGATCATGAAAAGTGAAACGAGGCAAGAGTATCTCTGGTATTAGTATTTAGCGTGCTTTTTGTTCCATATGCTGATGACAATAATGAAAATTAAGAAAGTCTAATTTATTGAAGCACAGCGTTATAATGTGAGAGGATTATTGTTACAAGCCTGAAAATTAAAAAAAATGCTAATTGCATAGCAGAGTGCTGCATATGCTGGAAATCTGAAATAAAAACAGAAAATACTCAGGTTGCGACAACATTTGTGGAGAGAAACTTAGTTAATGTTCCTGACTCGAACTAGGAAAATCTTTTTAAAGTGAACACTGTTCACATGGAAATGGTTCAGGAAAAATAACTTCCTTTTTTTTTTACTCCTTCGAAGTTTCAGATGGTCCCATCTTATGTTCTCTGCATCCCTGCAACCTCCCTCACTCATCCTTTCCCTGGGCGTCAGAGCCCGCAGCTGTGCCTACTTCCCTGCAATCTACAAAATCTTAAAACCCGGGCTTTGCGTTATCAGACTCTTGCTAGGTTCATCATCTGTCCTCAACCATGGCGATATCCTGCACTGTTAGCCTGTGCGGAGCCAAGTTTCCTGATAGAATAAAAAAAAATGGAAAGAATTCGCTGATCCGTTAGACAAGTCTTACAACCGCCATCACCAATCTATTGCTAAATATACTCGCACAGCCTGAGAGATTGATACCTTTGAATAGGTCGAGTTGTGTTTGCGTTTGAAGTTTTGTATTTGAAGTAGGTATTGTATGTTTAGTAATGTTGACAATATGTTTAGTTAGAAACACAGTGTAATTGTTGAACATATGTTACAATATTGTGATTTTTTTTCACTTGTAATGAATTGAAGTGTCATTGGAGAAGACAACTCTCTTAGCGATGGGTTGGTGGGGGCTACTTGAAGTACAATTTCATCATGGGTTAATATAAGGCATCTAGCTACATCTTTTGTCAATTTATCTGTATTTAAATCCCCCTCCCTTCTGGTATCTTAATCAAGGATAGATTCTTCAAGTGTGAGCCAAGGCAAAGAGTTATGGCAGGCTGTTTTATAATGGGAATATCACAGCCAAACTCAGTCTTGTTTTCAGCCATGTCAACATTTTCTAATTGGCACCATTGGCTGATTTCCCCACCTGACCCTTTCCCTAGCCTTGTGGTGCTGAAACCAATTAGGTTAACTGTTTATTTGTGGAACCTCTTTAAATTAAAATATAACTTTTTTTGGATATTGGAAAAATATGTTTTTTTTCTCATGGTAAACTGTAGGATTATAAAATAATCTGTATTTTTAACAGCTGATTTCTGGAGCGTGGAAATAGTTGCTGGAACAGTGATCTCTCTCTGGGTGTCCTTGTCACTCTTTACAAAATACAACAGTTACCAAATATGCAAAAAAGACAATGGCAGAATATTGGCGTTGCTCCGAATTTGTCAGAGTTTATTCCTGTGCCAGCAGTATTGAGTAGGAGACTGGTATCACAATCAATGCTTCTGCAATAGCAAGGTGGAAGTGCTAGTGGCATCTAGTGGCAGAAAGTTGCAATCACAATGGATATGACAGTAAGCTAGTTACTGTACCCAGTAAGGGATTAAATTTTCTTATCCAAACTGGATGTTGTGTATCTTCATGCTGGAATGAAAATTTGCACATTGGATAGTTTGTTACATAACCAGATGTAAAACTTCAAAATAAAACTCCTATGGAAAAGTAATTTATTGGTAGCTTTTGTTTTGTCGGCATTTGCTTTGCATCGCTCCTCTCCGACTGAGCAAAGTACCATCTGATCAGGGACATCATTTTTGGAAAAGTCAAAACTTGTTTTAATTTGATTAATGTTGTAAAGCCGCAGCTACAGTTATTGTGGTTTATTTATGCATTTCTCCGGTTGGTAATTTAATGTACATTATTGCAGTTTAGCATCTTGTAACAGGGCTGAGCTGGCTGGAATGCCCAGCCCTTTGAAGGCCATTGAACTGTTCTGTTTTTTGGAATTGCGGATTGTCAAATTGCAAGGCTTATAGTGTAGCCGTACACCAAAAGCTGTAATTAAGGGGCAAAATCCTTAGACATTTGCTGTAGTCTTGCATACACTTCTAACAGTTCTGCATATATTAAAATACTGGGTTTAAAAGCTTTGGTAGAAGCTTATTTTGGTACCCAATGATGGCATAATGATGCAGCATGCATGTTGCCTTGGACAAGAGGCATGCAAACTTCACCTTTACTGTTGGTACAGGTATCTGTACCAGTATGTTAAAATATCCCTGTCTCTGTCATTGAAAGTAGCAGATTGCATCCCCAATCTGCACTAGGTTAGCTGATATCAGCCAGTTTGGCATTAAGATGCTGAAGTTGCTCTTGGCACCCCTGAAATGGAGAAAAGTAGCCAGCCCTTTTCCCCTTGATCGTATCTCAGGCTGCACTGCATCTCGAATGGCAGATGGAGTTTAATTTAGATAAATGCGAGGTAATGCATTTTGGTAGATTGAACCAGGGCAGGACTTACTCAGTTAATGGAGGGCATTGGGGAGAGTTACAGAACAAAGAGATCTAAGGGTACAGGTTCATAGCTCCTTGAAAGTGGAATCACAGGTGGACAGAGTGGTGAAGAAGGCATTCAGCATGCTTGGTTTCATTGGTCAGAACATTGAATACAGGAATTGGGACGTCTTGCTAAAGTTGTACAAGACATTGGTAAGGCCACATTTGGAATACTGTGTACAGTTCTGGTCACCCTATTTTTGAAAGGATATTATTAAACTAGAAAGAGTGCAGAAAAGATTTACGAGGATGCTACCGGGACTTGATGGATTGAGTTATAAGAAGAGGCTAGATAGACTGGAACTTTTTTCTCTGGAGCATAGAAAGCTGAGGAGTGACCTTAGAGGTCTATAAAATAATGAGGAACACAGATCAGCTAGATAGTCAATATCTTTTCCCAAAGGTAGGGGAGTCTAAAACTAGAGGGCATAGGTTTAAGGTGAGAGGGGAGAGATACAAAAGTGTCCAGAGGGGCAATTTTTTCACACACAGGGTGGTGAGTGTCTGGAACAAGCTGCCAGAGGTAGTAGTCGAGGTGGGTACAATTTTGTCTTTTAAAAAGCATTGAGACCGTTACATGGGCAAGATGGATATAGAGGGATATGGGCCAAATGTGGGCAATTGGGACTAGCTTAGGGGTTTAAAAAAAAAAGGCGGCATGGACAAGTTGGGCAGAAGGGCCTGTTTCCATGCTGTAAACCTCTATGACTCTATTTACTTAACCCCTTTTGGAAAATGAGTAAAGGTGGATATATTTAATGGGAATGGGTTCAACTTTGAATGCCGTCAGCGATTGAATAATCTGTTGACAATCACTTTTCAGACTTTTAAATGAAGGATGGCAATTTGGATGAGGCACTTGAGAGAAAACAAGTAAAAATATTCGTAAGTTGATTTGGATTATAATGACCAAGTACAAAGAATAGGAGCTTGGATGCCTCCAAAACCTGCAGTAGAATTGCACCTACGTAGGCATATATGAAATGCAAGAATAAACTCTTGCTGATGTGCAGGAGTGCCACGGACCGTGGGCAGTGTAAACCGCCCCCCCCCCCACCAAAAAAAAACTGGCATTCTTTTATAATAAATAAAACAGCCATGAATTATATAACTTAGTACATTTATTGTCTCACTTTCCATCTCCTGCCAGTTCCCTGGCTCAAAAATGAGTTTGTTCCATTATTTTGACCCTATTGGACAAATATTGCAGATTACATGAAACATACTTTTATTGCCGCAAAAAATTCAGTGAAGTATTAAAGTGGGCATGTGAATCAATAACTTGAATCTTTTATAGTGTTCTTAACATTCGAGTGCGCATCACAAATATAATGAAAGAAATGGATGTCAAACCAAAGAAGATATTTGAAGGAGTTAAGAAATGCTCTAGTTTTAAGGGGGTATTAAAGGAGGAGAGGGAGATGGAGTTTCATAGGGTTTTGATGTAATAGTGGAGTGATGGGTATTTTGGTCTGATTAGCAAAGCTTTGGATGACATTTACAATGGGTTGAGGATACGAAACCAGCTGGGAGAGCAATCAGTCAGATCTGAAGGTAATGAGGGTATGAATGAAGATGTGCAGGTACTAAGACTGTATATTTTGTTTGAAATTTTAAAAATTTATTAATTAGTATCACAAGTAGGCTTACACTAAAATGGCAATGAAGTTATTGTAAAAATCCCCTAGTTGCCACACTCTGGCACCTATTCGGGTACACTGAGGGAGCATTTAGCATGGCCAGTGCACCTAACCAGCATATCTTCATTGAAATCATAGAAACCCTACAGTACTGAAAGAGGCCATTCGGCCCATCGAGTCTGCACCGACCACAATCCCACCCAAGCCCTACCCCCATATCCCTACATATTTTACCCACTAATCCCTTTAACCTACACATCTCAGGACACTAAGGGGCAATTTAAGCATGGCCAATCAACCTGACCCGCACATCTTTGGAATGTGGGAGGAAACCGGAGCACCCGGAGGAAACCCATGCAGACACAAGGAGAATGTGCAAACTCCACACAGACAGTGACCTAAGCCGGGAATCGAACCCAGCTGTGAAACAGCAGTGCTAACCACTGTGCTACCATGCCGCCCATCTTTTGGACTGTGGGAGGAAACCCACCAGACGCTGGGAGAACGTGCAGACTCCGCACAGACAGCGACCCAAGCTGGAAATTGAACCCGGGTCTTTGCACTGTGAGGCAGCAATGCTAACCACTGTGCCATTGTGATGCCCATAGATATAGATATCCTCATGGTTATTTCTAAAATTTTAAAAACTGGACGATGAGCTTTAAAAATGGTTGAAACAATGTGTCTGTGCCCCCTGAACAAAAGGAACCATCTGGCAGTATCAAAGAAACTTGCACCTTGATATCTCTGAAGAGACACTGCAACCCCCATTGTGGGCTGCACAGACCAAATTTAAAGAGAACTATCCAAAGACCACCTGCATTTCACAATGCAGGTTGACCAATTTGAATTTACTTGTCTGTTAGAAGAAAGGGTCCCGCAATCCTCCTTTCAATAGCACTAATTCTATCTCTCCACTAACTCATAGAATAGAAATCATAGAAACCCTACAGTGCAGAAGGAGGCCATTCGGCCCATCGAGTCTGCACCGACCACAATCCCCCCCACATACCCACCCTACCCCCACATATTTACTCACTAATCCCTCTAACCTCCGCATCTCAGGACTCTAAGGGGCAATTTTTTTTAACCTGGCCAATCAACCTAACCCGCACATCTTTGGACTGAGGGAGGAAACCGGAGCACCCGGAGGAAACCCACGCAGACACGAGGAGAATGTGCAAACTCCACACAGACAGTAACCCAAGCCGGGAATCGAACCCAGGTCCCTGGAGCTGTGAAGCAGCAGTGCTAACCACTGCTACCGTGCCGCCCGTATCTCTCCACTGCCACTACGATCTGATTGCTTAGTTTTGAGATGCACCACAGTTCACTCTAGCTAAGCATTGGGATAATTAAAATCATGATCTTTTGGCTCCATTACAAACTACTAACTTTTGCCATTGACTCAATTCCTTTCTCCAACCACTGAGGGAAACATTTAACCACAGATAAGAGATACGCATCCCTGTAAAGGCAATGTGGGGAGATGGGAGTCATGTGACATGGATCTCTAGTTTGTGAAACCAGTAATATTGCCTTGCGGAACTGCATGCTCAGTCTACCATTTTACCATCTAACCAGCAGCATCATAGAAAAGGAGCCCCACACAGATTGAATACCTGGCACCAATGTTTCTACTGGGACTTCTGTACTATTGCCTACAAGACTTATTAATCTCTGCATTGTGTGAAATCAGTACAACCGGAAAAGTGAATTGACCAGCATCAGTTTACAGTCTGCTGACCTCCCTTTGATTCGGGTGTCATAATAAATACTTTTTCCTGTGGTCTTTGTCCTGCAAATTTTTATTTTATCTACCCACTTTTGCTTTTTGAATGCAAAGGGGGCAACATTGCGGAACCTCGCCCGTGTTTGAGTGTATGCAAATAAACTAACTCTTTGTGTTCATCTTACCTCCAGTTTGCTGGGGGGTTCTGCAGGGATCTGTGCTAGGACTCCAACTGTTCACATTTTGAAGAGGAAACTAAATGTATTATCTCCAGATTTGCAGATGATACAAAGTTGGATGAGAGGGTGAGCTATGAGGAGGATGCAGGGATGTTTCAGCTTGATTTGGGCAGGCAGGCTATGTGTGGGCATATGCATGGCAGATGCAATATAATGTGGATAAAGGTAAGGTTGTCCACTTTGGTAGCAATAATAGAAAGACAGATTATTGCTTGAATGGGTGTGAATTGCAAGAGGTGCTGAAAGTAAGCGTGCAGGTACAGCAGGCAATAAAGAAGGCAAATGGTATATTGGCCTTTATAGCGAGAGGATTTGAGTGTAGGGATATGGGGATTTTGCTGCAATTGTTTAGGGCGTTGATGAGGCCACACCTGGAGTATTGTGTGTAGTTTTGGTGTCCTTATCTGAAGAAGGATGTCCTTGCTATAGAGGGAGTACAGTGAAAGTTTATCAGGCTGATTTCTGGGATGGCAAGTCTGTCATGAGGAGCGACTAAGGTTAGGATTATATTCACTGGAGTTGAGTGAGTGGGGGGAAACTTATAAAATTCTAACAGGCTGAGACAGGGTAGATTCAGAAAGAATGTTCCCAATGGTGGGGGTGTCCAGAACTATGGGTCACTGTTCGAGGATAAGGGGTAAACCTTTTTAGAACGGAGGTGAGGAGAAATTTCTTCACCCAGAGGGTGGTGAATGTGTGGAATTCACTACCACAGAATGTAGTTGAAGCCAAAACATTGTCTGATTTCAAGAAGAAATTAAATATAGCTCTTGGTGCTAAACGGATCAAGGGATATAGGGGGGAAGAGGGATCAGGATATTGAATTCGATGATCAGCCATGATCAAAATGAATGGAGGAGCAGGCTCAAAGGGCCGAATGGCCGCCTCCTCCTTGTTTCCATGTTATTAATAGAAATTGGATCACACCAAATCTGAGGGGTTGGGAAGTATACTACTGCTTACAAAAATGGAAGCAAATCAAAACTCCTTTCAGTTTGGCGACTGGTGGGTGTGAGGAGAAATTGATGCTCTCTAAATTAATCCCACTCCTGGGTTCAAGAACAGATGCCCAGATTTAGGTGGAGGCCAGCATTATTCTGGTGGTGGACAGAGGCAGTCTATATGGCTGCTCATTGTTGAGGACATTGAAGTTGCAAACAGTGTGATTCAGCTTTAAGCAGTAGTTGGAGAAAGAAATTGAGTCAATGGCAAGAATTTGCAATTTGTAATAGAGCCAAAGATTAAGGCTTTAGTGATCCCAATACTTAGCTAGAGTGAATTGTGGTTCATCTCCAGACTAAGCAGAGTGATCGCAGTGGCAGTGGAGATATTGTTAGTTCATGGAGAGATAGAAATAGTGCTATTGAAGCACATGTGGAAGAGATTGCACGTCCTTGGATGATACTGGGGGGGGGGGGGGGGGGGCGCAGGGCAACGATGGAGCTTTGGTAGTGATGCTGTGGGAGTGAGAAGAGAAGCCAATGTGAAAGATGTTCTGGGACCTATCAAATGGGCAAGGGTTGAAGCACGCAAGGGGAGTCCCTTTGAGCAGGGCAGTGGAGGAGAGACATTGGAAGGAAGAAACATGCTGTGGTTAACCATATCAAAGGTTGCAGGCGGATTAGAGGGATAATGAACATGGTTACAAGCAATACCCATTTGAACTGTGCATCAATTGCTCTTGTATAATTTGTGTTCCCAAGCCTAGGTTTTGTCAGAGCTGTTCAACAATTGCATGAAATACTAGTTGCTGTTGATGTAACACCAACAATCAAGGTTGAAGCAACTCACAGTGCTGATGCCATTAGTCAGTGTTATGAGAAAGGAACTTTGCAGAAAAAGTTTATTGTTCCAGCATTTAATAATTTACTTCAGCCTTCTCATATTGCTAATACACATGTTCACATTAAAAGGATTTCCAGTTAACAGCACGCTCCTGAGTAATGAAAGTACGTAAAGGTTCCGTGGCTTTTGATAATTCTGATGCATCATCTAGACAAAATAGTATGCCATTTTTGGGAAACCGAGTGCAATCAGGAAATGTTTTCGTTTGCATACAACTTGGGTTTTGGGGAGAGATGGTGGCTGCATGGAGCTTTCAGGTGCCTGAATGGTTATTCTATGACCTATTACCACTGTGGGTTAAACGCGTATGTGAGATACCATTGCAACATCTGCATTAGCAGAGTAACCTTTAACAAGTGACCAAGGAGTGAAATGAAAACTACCTGATCTTCTCCACTGCTGGGAGAATATCTAACCCACCATGAAGATTCCAGTTTGATCTCTGGTCCCTGCCAAGTTATTTGATCCTAGCCATGTGATGATGGGGAGCTTTAATTGATTTCCTGGGCTTGGGAACAAAAATTGGCAGAGTATCTTTGCTTCTAATTGCAACCCAGTAACTCCGGGTCTCTGTTTGTTAGTGAGCATGCACACTTTGGGTGGTAACATAATGTCCTCTGCGTGTGTGCAGCTTGCTCTGTGTAGGCTCACGGGAAGTATGGTCAGTTGAGCAAAGTGAGTAAAACCAGCCAACATAATATCTGCCCTAGAACGACTCGGCCTTTTGGGGTCATGTGTGGGGAGACAGGCAGTGGATATTTGGAACATTTCCCTCACCATTTAGCTGTGTTGTCACATGCGTGTTGTATATTTTATACATACAATTTGTTAATCGTCATGGAATGAAGATGTAACAAATGTTCCACGAACTATATTTGTTTCTGAGACTGCTTGATAACATCTTAAAGAATTTGCAAGATAGCAGATGATTTTGAGTTGCCTAACTTTGTTTTTGCACAATATCTAAAATGGAAGTTAATTTATTTTTCTTTAGCACACATTATGCATCTGAGACAGTCTCTGATGTATGATTTCTGTGCTTTGGTCTAATTTTGTTCTGCAGCAATAAGTACATTATATTGCTGTATAATTAGGTGTGTAGAACAGCGAGTATCTCTGGTTTTGAGGCCTTGTTCCCATGGGACACTGAAGCCTTCGAGCTCCAATTACAATCGCAGCATGTCTTTGGGAGTTGATGCTGACAACAAGAAGAGAATGAAGTTTTTAGTCTGATAAAGCAAAAATTGAGGAATGAGTAAAAGACAGTGAAAGCAGAGTCTTTGAATATATTTAAGACAGAGCTAGATAGATTGATTAACAAGGGGGTGAACGGTTATCAGTAAGCAGGAATATAGGGTTGTAGTTACAAGCAGATTAGCGATGAATCTATTGAATGGCAGAGCAGACTCAAGGGGCTGAGTGGCCTACTCATTTGTATGTTTGTATGTATGCAAGAACAACCCAGTCATTGGACCCAATGGGATGTTGAACATGCTTATCCTGTGCGGCACTGTAGCACAGTGGTTGGTACTGCTGCCTCACAGCGCCAGGGACCCAGGTTCAATTCCCGGCTTGGGTTGCTATCTGTATGGAATTTGCACATTCTCCCCGTGTCTGCGTGGCTTTCCTCTGGATGCTCCGGTTTCCTCCCACAGTTCAAAGATGTGTGGGTTAGGTGGATTGGCCATGCTAAAATGCCCCTTAGTGTCAGGGGGACTAGCTAGGGTAAATGCATGGGGTTATGGGGATAGGGTCTGGGTGGGATTGTGGTTGGTGCAGACTCGATGGGCCGAATGGCCTCCTCCTGCACTTTCGTATTCTATGATCCCATGTTGAATATAATTTAAGAAATAAATTATTGATGGAGTTGCCTTTCTTAAAAGAATAAAATACACAAAATAACAATTGGAATGTTGGCTAAGGGATAATTTCATTTTGTATCTAGCCTGCACTGAGCATTGTGGTGTTAGGAACAGATTGGACAGAATGCAAAGATGATTTCCTCTGTCCACACACCACCTGCAGAGTATCCAGCAACACCCAACACCCCCCCCCCCCCCCCCCCCCCTCCCAACAATGGCACAGTTCGTATCAGTAAACATTTTATTTTCAGTCAGAAATCCATTAGTCTTTCAGGGTTAGCAATGTCAAACTGTCTGATTCTATTCAGGGTTCAGTTGTATGAGATACTAGATTCAATATGAAGTCCATCTATGATCCACTAACCCATAGCCTTTGTTTCCTCATCCAAATTATTGTCAAATTTTGATAGTAATGGAGAATACTGAGGGGCGGTTGGGGGGGGCACGGGTGGGGATCAGTTAGCTCAGTTGGCTGGCTTGTGATGTGGAGCAATGCCAACGACATGGGTTCAATTCCTGTACTCACATGAGGGAGGAGCTGGCCAGAGTTGATTGGAAAGGGAGCCGAGCAAGGAAGACAGTGGAACAACAATGGCAGGCGTTTTTGAGTGTTATTCGGGAAGCACAACAGAAATTCACCCCAAGGAGGAGGAAACATGCGAAGGGGAAGATGAGGCATCCATGGCTGATGAGGGAAGTCAAGGACAGCATAAAGGCAAAAGAAAAAGCATACAAAATGGTGAGGATTAGAGGAAAGCCAGAGGATTGGGAAGCCTTTAAAAGCGAGCAAAGGACAACTAAAAAAGCAATAAGGGAGAAGATGAAATATGAGTGTCAGCTAGCTAGTAATATAAAAGGAGATAGGAAGAGTTTTTTTTCAATATATAAGGTAAGAGAGAGGCAAAAATAGCCATTGCACCACTGGAAAATGAGGCTGGAAAAGTAATAATAGGAAACAAAGCAATGGCAAAGGAACTGAATAGTTAGTTTGCATCAGTCTTCATGGTGGAAGACACCAGTAGGATGCCAGAGCCCCAGGAGAGTCGGGGCACAGGTGAGTGTAGTGGCCATCACTAAGGAGAAGGTTCTGGGAAACTGAAAGGTGTCAGTGCTGGGATCACAACTTTTCACAATACGTATTAACAATTTGGAGGCAGGAACTGAAGGCATGTTGCTAAGTTTGCAGATGATACAATGATATGTAGAGGGACAGGTAGTATTGAGGAAGCAGGGGGCTACAGAAGGACTTGGACAGGTTAGGAGAGTGGGCAAAGAAATGGCAGATAAGACCATAAGACATAGGAGCAGAATTGGGCCACTCGGCCCATCGAGTCTGTCCCACCATTCAATCATGGCTGATTTTTTTCTCATCCCCATTCTCCTGTCTTTTCCCACTATCCCCTGGTCCCCTTATTAATCAAGAACCTATCTATCTTTGTTTTAAAGACACACAAAGGTGGAATACAATATGGAAAAGTGTGAGGTTATGCACTTTGGAAGGAGGAATGGAGGCATAGACTATTTTCTAAATGGGAAAATGCTTAGGAAATCAGAAACACAAAGGGACTTGGGAGTCATCGTTCAAGATTCTCAAGGTTAATGTGCAGGTTCAGTCGGCAGTTGGGAAGGAAAATGCAATGTTAGCATTCATGTCGAGGGGGCTAGAATACAAGAGCAGGGATGTACTTCTGAGGCTGTATAAGGCCCTGGTCAGATCCCATTTGGAATATTGTGAGCAGTTTTGGGCCCCATGTCTAAGGAAGGATGAGCTGGCCTTGGAAAGAGTCCAGAGGAGGTTCACAAGAATGATCCCTGGAATGAAGAGCTTGTCATATGAGGAACGGTTGAGGACTCTGGGTCTGTACCCATTGGAGTTTAGAAGGATAAGAGGGGATCTTATTGAAAGTTACAGGATGTTGCGAGGCCTGGATAGAGTAGACGTGGGGAGGATATTTCCACTCGTAGGAAAAATTAGAACCAGACGACACAACTTCAGGCTAAAGGGATGATCCTATAAAACAGAGATGAGGAGGAATTTCTTCAGCTAGGGAGTAGTGAATCTGTGAAACTCTTTGCCACAGAAAGCTGTGGAGGCCAGGTCATTGAGTGCCTTTAAGACAGGGATAGATAGTTTCTTGATTGATTAAGGGGGTCAGGGGTTATGGGAAAAGGCAGGAGAATGGGGATGAGAAAAATATCAGCCATGATTGAATGGCAGAGCAGACTCGATGGGCTGAGTGGCCTAATTCTGCTCCTATGTCTTATGGTCTTACTGGCTGGGGTTATTCATGAAGGCCCTGCCTTCTCAACCTTGCCCCATGTGTGATGACCCTCAGGTTAAATCACCACCAGTCAGCTCTCAAAGGTTAGAGCAGCCAATGGTCATCTGGAACTATGGCGATTTTACTTTATTTGGATGAGTTATCCTTGGTTGTTACTGCCACCATGTTGCCAGTTGGTAAGACATAATTGCAACTTACCTATCCTTTTGACAGAAAATGTTGTGCAACATATCAAGTGAAGGAAAGAAACTTTGCATGATTTCTTTATTTTAGTATTGCATCAATACCATAAAAATAAGTAGTAGAGTCATTATGATTAAACTACTATTTGTCTATTCAATTATCCTGCTTTAGACAAGACACTTGCAGAACAAAACAATTTGAAACATTATTCTATTACACTGTTTGTGTTGTATACGTTTTCATTCTTGTAGCTGGTTATTACCAAGTTTTGGGTACTCTTGTTTTTCTGTCATTCTCATCATCTTAAAGGAACTATGAAAGTAACAATCCCAGTGTACTTCTATACAATATAGATTGAATTTACGATCATTGAACACAACAAGCCACTGAAAAATATTTATTGCACTGATTGTGGTGCAACAGGTTTGTAATACAGCCAGTATGGCAAGATATTTTCACATACTGAGTAACTAATGACGGTTGAAGTATATCTTTTGGAAGTTGTGCATGTGTTTATTGAATTATAGGTTTTGATGGAATTTGTAAATCTTCTAGTAAATGAGTTAGTAAAGTTTTCAAAAAGTGCAACTATGCGCAGTTGATGATCTTTGCCTGGTTTGCCCAACATTTTTGCATGAGGAGCCGCATTTCAATATTTTTCTCACTCAAGGGGCTGATGAGCAAATTTCAGACAAATACTACATTAAATATTGAATTTCAATAAAATGAAATTAAGATATGAAGAAATGAAACATCTTGCAAGAGCATTAAAAACTGCCAAAGCAATAAATTGATAATTTAAAAAAGCAATTAATAAAGATGAAGATTCTAGAGACTGAGAGTGAATATCTGGCTCAATCCCAGTCTCAGGGTGTTCACTCGCTTACCCTCAATCCCATGCACCAAAACACTCGCAATGGATGCAGGTGAGGGCAAGGGAGAGCCCGAAAAGTGAGAATGAGCCAGGCAGATGTTCTCACACTGCTGTCTCACTCGCTCGCTCATTTGCTCACCAATTCTTGTCTGACGGGCCTGGATGGTTAGGAGATTAAAATGCTGAGGAGCGGTTCAAGATGACTTTGAAAGTACCATGATTATCACTCTCCGCCCTGTCTTAACACTCCAGCTGCCCTGGGTCCTATTGTTGCATCATCTACTTTTCTGCTAAATCTTGACTCTCAACGTCCTCCTCTTTCCACACCATCACCCCCCACTCCCCCAAGCAGCAAGCAATGTCTCTCTATTCCTCCCCAGCGGACTACCTGTTGTAGGTGTTCAGGCCTCGGGCTGAATACATCAACTCACCTTCACAATATTTGCTGCTCCCCCAATTGCAGACTGTTTCTCTCTTACATTTGAAGCTGCAGTTTCTCCTTGCTAGTCTGCCTCAATCCTATATAATCTTAGTTGTGGAGCCATTTCAATGATTGCGCCTTCCTTTTGTTGGTCTTGGACCCATGTCTCTCCCTGGGCTTCAGCAGTGGTATTTCACATGCTCTATGCCTGTGATTATAGTTCTGTTCTTCCTCATGCTGTTTCACCTTCTCATGATGATTTCAAGTTTCTGTTCCAAAGATGGAAGCTGTGTTCTCAACCTCCTACCATTAATAACTGGCAATTTGGTTTCTGGCAATCCATTTTGTAGTGGTGAGGTTTGATAACTTAAAAGCTAGATTAAGGTCTTTGTTTTTCTTCAATAAAGCTTTGATGGTTTGTACCACTTTCTCAGTATCTCCATTCGTTTGTGGATAATGGTGAACTGAGTGCATAAACCCATGAACCCATATTAGTTTGTCAAATTGTGAAATAGCTCATTGGCAAATGTTTGCATAAATTGTCTTGAGCGATTGGATGACTGACTGCGATACTGTGCATTCTGTTTGCTTCAACCCATGTGCACAGTAATCTGCAGGAAAAAGGATGGTTTTCCCCTTAAATTCAAATAAATCCATTCCCACATTTTCCTTGTTGGAAAAATAGAATGCAATAGTGGTGGTTCTTGTTCTTGGCTGTTTATTGTACAAATAAAACGGTTATAATTCATTTCTGGCCACTAGACTGATTACTGTGCTCTGGCTGACATTTTGTTACTTATAGATGACTATGAAAGATATTAAGTCGAAATGTTCTTTCATTGAAGACTAGTAAGTTGTCATTGACTGTGAGGTGTTTGTTCCGTTCAGAGTATTGCCGTGTTGTTGGATTTGTGGGAAGCCTGGCAATAATCTTGGATTTGGAGAAATTCTTCTCCTCATTTCTGGCTTGTTTTATTTCCTGCGTTTCTTTTTCCAGTAAGTGCTGAGTGATCAAGGATGTATATGTAAATGTATACTCGATGAAATGTAAATCCTCTTGTTTGTTTCTTTCTGATGGCATATGTGACAATGTGTCTGCTGTTACTCTTCTTGCACCTACTCGGTGATGGAGTCATATCTCATCAATCTTGACCTGAACTGCTGGATTCTGGGTGGCATCTTTGAAATTTTGTTCATATTCGGAAGGGTGACTGGTGGTTTATTGTCTGTTTGGATTTTGAAACACAATCCCATAACTGAAAGTTTCTCACGTGCCCATGTTGCTGCCAGTGCGTTTTCTATCATTGTGTATTATTGTTCTGCTTCTGTTAATGACTTAGAAGCATAGTAAGTTGATCTATGCTTGCTGTCTTTCTGCATTGAAATATTGCAGACCTGTAGATGAATCATCTGCTGCTATTGTCATGATCTCATTCAATGGTGGGGAAGATTAGATCGTCCAAATAGCCTACTTCTGCTTCTTGGATTGTGGTCTACTAGGGTTGATAATTCTGTGTCGGTACTATGCCAAGATTTAAGAAGAAATTAAAAATTGTTTAATCCTTTCAAAAACATTTTCTGGTCCATTTTCCAGCACCAATATTGATGTCTCAGCAGCTGCCTCAAGGGCTCGTTGACCTCTGCTGAATTTGGTTGACCATCGCAAAGGATTTTTGAAGCTCGATTATGTTCCTGGGTTCATAGAATCCATAGAAGGCATGGTAGTAGAGTGGTTAGCACTACTGCTTCACAGCGCCCGGGATGTAGGTTCAATTCCGGCCATGGGTTGCTATCTGTGCAGAGTCTGCACGTTCTCCCCATGTCTGCTTGGGTTTCCTCCCACACACCAAAGATGTGTGGGTTAGGTGGATTGGCCATGCTAAATTGCCCTTTGTATCAGGGGGATTAGCAGGGTAAACATGTGGGGTTACAGGGATAGGGCCTGGGTGGTATTGTGATCGGTGCAGATTGGGTGGGCCAAATGGCCTCTTTCTGCACAGTAGGGATTCTGTGACTCTAAATACTTATAAAGCCATTTGACCTTGGTACTGTAACCATTCCTTAACACAATTTTGTTGGCATAGTGATTAGTGAGGTAACCCCTTGCTGCTGTATCTTTTGAATTTCTCCCTTGGCTTTGTCCGGCAGTGGGTGAGAGATTTTTTATCATTGTAAAGAGGCAAATTGGTTTAGCATCATCCTGTTGGGTGAGATGGTACTCTATTTTCCCTATGCCTGTGAACCATTTTGGAAATGCATTTTGAAATGTATTGCAATAGCTCTCATTAGCAACTTTTTCCACTTTATAGATTAATTTCAGTTTTAGGCATGCCTTTCTGCTCAATAGAGAGCACTCTTGATTTTGAACATCCATAGAGAGGTTTGAGGATTTCTCGGTCTTTATATTTAAGCTTTGCTGTGAGTTGGTCTTTCACCTTAAAGGTTGGCCCACCAGGACCTGGTCGTTTGATAGCTATGGGCTGTTTTGTAATCTGTTTGACCCATTTCAAGTTTTTAGGTGTCCAGATCACCAACAACCTGTTCTTGTCCCTCCATGCTGACACTATAGTTAAGAAAGCCCACCAATGTCTCTACTTAGAAGACTAAGGAAATTTGGCATGTCCGCTACAACTCACCAACTTTTACAGATGCACCATAAAAAGCATTCTGGTTGTATCACAGCTTGGTATAGTTCCTGCTCTGTCCAAGACTGCAAGAAACTACAAAGGGTTGTGAACGAAGCCCAGTCCATCACCCAAACCAGCCTCCCACCCATTGATTCTGTCTACACTTCCCACTACCTCAGAAAAGCAGCCAGCATAATTAAGGACCCCATGCATCCCGCACATACTCTCTTCCACCTTCTTCCATCAGGAAAAAGATACAAAAGTCTGAGGACACGTACCAACCAACTCAAGAACAGCTTCTTCCCTGCTGCCATCAGACTTTTGAATGGACCTAAATTGCATGAAATTGATTTTTCTCTACACCCTAGCTATGACTATTACACTATATTCTGCACTCTCTCCTTTCCTTCTCTGTGTCTGGTATGCTTTGTCTGTATAGTGCACAAGAAACAATACTTTTCACTAGATACTAATACATGTGACAAATCAAACCATTTGACTTTATCTAATAAAACAGAAACTCCTGCTTTTGTGACTATTTTAAAAAAACTCTGTGGGGTATCTATCCACTTGGAGTTTAATACTTAATACTATTTAACTTTTATGGCCGACAAGCAGGTCTTGCTCTATCTTCACTGGACGCCTCCTTCCCCGCAAACAAATGCTGAATTCTATTTCCTGAGTTCAGTTTGCCTTGCTATCTGCACTGCTTTTACAAATGCTAAACCCTCTTTTGTTTGTTAAACACCTGATAATGCTTCATCTAGGGCCTTAGCTATGATCCTGTTGTGAATTCGCTCATCCTTTTAAGGTTCCATAGTAGCAGTTTCCTGCCAGCCTCGAGAGATCATTGATAAATGAATTCGTGCTTCCACTTGGTCTTTGTTTTCTTGTGTTAAATTTAGCCCTCTGTTAATAAATTCTGATAGATACTGAAGTAAGGGTTGAAAGCTTGCAAGATTTCTTCATAAGTTGATGCCTCATCAATCCTCTACCTTGCTACCATGTCATCAGCAATGGAGCCTACTGCATCAAGTAATGTATTGACCAGATATTTTTGAATTTTTTTGTGTAATACCGAATGTAATAACTCAGGAAGCCCTACTGGAAAGAAATTGTATTATTGTTAAACACAAAATAAAGTCGCTACTCTATGGCGTACATACACAAGTCCCAACTGGGACACAGTTCTGCAGACCCTTCCTAGTGTCTGCCTTGTAAAGGGCTCAGGTGACTAATTCCACCTAGGCAGGCCATTGCTTGTTACCAAGGAAACTCGTATTCAATGAGCCCCACGGGGAGATCAATTACAGATGCCCCATGGAACTCTTGGGAGTTATCATACTGAAGCAGTTCTGTACCTTGCAAGCCTTTTTCTCATGTCGTGAGTTTTCTGCATTTTTAACTAGTTCTCAGAATGATAGTGTGGTCTCCATGCTTTTGAACCCTAGAATTGTTCCTGCCTTCTGCTTCAGTTCTGTGCTTGGTACTGTCTGGTCTCCGGGTTGTCTCTCAGTTTGCATCTGTTGCTTTCGCGATGTTCTGACATCTTGGTGAATCTTAACTTTTTTTATTTTGTCCTTCCTTTGAGGATCTGTTTTCTTGCCTGTCCAGCATCCTCTGAGTAATATTTGCTCGGTCTTTTGCTCGCGACCACCACGTTTTGTTGTGTGGTTGGGGTCTAGACAAGGGTTTTGGGGATTTTCTATTCTGCCAAAATAAGATGCATTTTGAGTTTCTCAAAACTATTACTTTTCATTTACACATTCACACCTTCTGCATGAGGTTGGAGTTTTTCTTTCCTCTCTCATTTCTTGATCATGTGATTTGACATCATTACATAAGCATCATGTATGTTTTTGGTGTTAGCATTTGCTCTACACGTGCTCCTCATTGCTTTTGACTCATGGTTTGAATACACCCCAGATTGATGGGCTGAAAACCTCAATCAGCCTTTTTAAAATTAATTCGTGGGACATAGATGCCAATGGTTTGCCAGCATTTATTGCCCATCCCTAGTTGCTCTTGTTCAGAGGACTGTTAGGAGTCAACCACATTGCTGTGGCTCTGGAGCTACATGTAGACCAGACCAAGTAATGATTTCCTTCCCTATAGGACACTCATGAGCCAGGTGGATTTTTCTGACAACAATGGTTTCATGATCATCATTAGATTTTTAATTCCAGGTTTAAAAAAAATTAAATCAAATTTCATCATCTGCCGTGGCGGGATTCAAACCCGGGTCCCCAGAACATTAGCTGAGTTTCTGGGTTAATAGTCTAACAATACCACCAGGCCATCACCTCCCCTAAATTCACCTGCTGAATTTGAGTCTAAAATGAGCTTGATCTGTCTGTATCTCAGTTTTGAGTGGATATGAATTCATAATGCAAAGCAGTCCACAATTTGACATCGAATAATAATGAATTGACTGTCTTGCTCTTGCAGCATACACATAGTGAGTTTGAGAAACAAATGGGCGCATTGCGGGCAGTCCTTTGAGGTTGAGGTGAAGAATTGTTGTTACGGCAATCTTGGTATGCTTTCCTCTGCTTTAACTGGGAAATCTTGATGCTGAAAGTGGAAAAATGTTTAATCTTCCAGCTCGAGGTGTCATTTAATTTGATGTGGAGATGCCGGCGTTGGACTAAACCTGTTGGACTTTAACCTGGTGTCATTTAATTTGACCAGCACAAAAATACTTCCATCACAATCATTTGTCAGTGTGCACAAAATTGTGTTCTGACTACATGGCACGTCCTGCTTGTGCTTTTCTGACGCCCACAATCGAGAATAGAGTATATAGATAACTGAACAAAACAACTTTTATAAGCTCTGTAATAAAAAAAATGGTTTCTGTAGTGCCCCTCTTGTTTTTCGTTCTGGTGACAGTTATAAACTACTTCAGCTCCTCTCATGAAGTTTATGTCATGACCTGAACTCCCTTAATGAGATTACTGCCTTGTAATCACTTTTGGATACCTATTGTTCTAGACGTGTATATATAATATTGGACAATCCTGAAGTAACAAAAAAGCATGCAATGATGTCAAGGAAGAAATGCAGAAAAACTGTTGACTTGCTATGTAGCATGTTGAATAAAGAAGAAAAATAATCCATACTCGTTCTTAGGATTTGGACTCCTGGTCTGAGATGAACTAACTATTGTCACCCAGAGCAGTACCAGGGACCTGCTCAATATCCCTGTCTTAGGAAAGATAAACTGATGATTCTTATTACCGGTCAGTTTTCTGTAGATGCGAAGTGGGGACGAGATCAGGCTTGGGGTATGATGCTCTCCACAGTCAAAGATCTCAATTATACTCAGTATTTCAACTTGTACCTGAAGAATGACCACCATGTGGGTGGGTTACCGATAGATGACTTTTGTTCATAGAACTGTATCTCAACAAGGAGCCAGTTCTTCTAGAGATTGCCACCATAACTTGTTTTATAGTGATCCTTTAATATAACAATGTCCCAAGATGCTTCACAGAAGTAGATTTTAAGAAGCGTATTAAAGGAGGAGAAGAGGCAGAGAGATTTATTGAAGGGAATTCTAGAACCAGGTCCCCTTCAGTCTTTGTGTTGAGACAGCAGTCTGAAACTCCCAACCTTCCTTTGCAATGCATGATATTATAATGTATCTTATTCTGTTAGTACTATGATTTAATTTTTATTTGCATTTTTCGTTAAAATTTCTTTATATATTTGGACTGGAAACTAAATGATTAATTTGCAGAGGTGTATAGTGCCTATGTTTCCTTTTTATTTGAATGAGTGCCCCTGGAAGTGACTTCCTGCCAAGGGCAGAACACATTTTCTGCCCTTGCTTTTAGTCAGTTGAATAAATGGAAACATTCTTGACTTAAGTTGTGTCCCTTGTATTCTGAATGTATTCATTTACACTGGAATATGGTTTTTGGGGCGCCAGCCACCATTTGCTACTTTACCTGAATGACCATTTTGTTTTACATGAACCTGTATGGTGAGGGTTGCGAGACTGTGCTGGTGTTGAGAACTAGCTTGGTCTTGTTCTTGACCAGTTTTCGTATAGCAGAGGTGTCGGGTTAATTATCTTGTACCTCCCTATGTTGACTCATTTGTTATACCCCTTCTGCAATCTGGCCCCGTTTGGAATGCGTAATGGAAGTAAAGGCAAAATTTGTAGCATTAAAATAGGGACTGAATTACATTTTGTGCTCTGACCCAACTTCTCTCCCATGTTCCAACTCCGATTCATCTGAAGATTGTACTTTGTTTAGTCTTTCCATGTGCAGTTCCTAGAGATCAATTTGTAAATTATCAAAGATCTTCAGTCCGGAAACACTTCTTTGGTCTCGCAAACATATTTCCTGTTGTTGGGTTTTTTTGCCACACTGTTGTCAGGTTTTTACAATTTCCTTATCTGACATTTATAATGGAAATTACATAATATGTAAGCTTGTTATACTGTAATTACACCCTCCTGCCAGTGATGGTGATGTATCTTATTTTTGTGTCCCAGATCTTCAACTTGTATGGCACAGAAACATTTCAATCATATGTCTGCCTAAGTCTGAAGACTGAACTTGCTTGAGATTCTAAATGCAGTGCAATTGAATGGATGATCAGCCATTATATTATAGATATGCTTTAGGTTTGACAAAAATAGGGCTTGATTTTTAAGACTAAATGATAGGTAGTGCAGTCATTTTACATTTTGTTTTAAATCAAATGTACTTTTAAAACTTGAATTTCAAAATTTGCAGAAGATACAAAACTTGGAAATATTGCGAAATGTGAGGAGGATGGTGTAGAACTTCAAAAAGGCGTAGACAGGTAGATGGACAAATGATAGATGAAATGTAATGCAGAGAAATGTGTTGAATTTCTCCCTATTGTTCTGGATCTTCAAACTATTGTAGTGGTATAATTCCATGGGTGTTGTTCATTCTCTCTTACCTTGGCCAAATATTTATTCTTCAGTCCTGGGGATATTTTGTTTCAAGCCTGGTTCTGCTCACAAAAATGTCTGTGCACCTTGTGCTTTCCAGTAGGAGTCAATAGATTATGATCAATGGTGGGAGTCCAGATAACAAAATCACTAAAATTTTTATAGTGCAGCAGACTATTCAGCCCATTGTGTCTGCACCGGCTCTTTGAATGAGCAAGCTACTCAGTGTCATTCTCTGCCTTCTCCCATAACTGCATATAGTTTCTTTTCAAGTAACTGTCAATTCCCTTTTGAATTCTTTAATTGAACCTGCCTCTACTATGCTGTCAAAAAGTACATTCCAGACTTTAACCACTCGTGTGAAATTTTTTTTTCTCATATCGCTTTTGTTTCTTTTGCAAATTACTTCAAATCTATACCTTCTCGTTCTTGATCCTTTCACAAGTGGGAACAGTTCCTCCCTAAGCTACTCTATACAAACCCCTCATGATTTTGAATACCTCTATCAAATGTCCCCTCAACCTTTCTGCAAAGAAAACAGCCACTTATCTCTTGAACTAGTCTCGTGAATCTTTCTGCACTCTCTCTAGTGCCTTCACATCTTTCCTAAAATGCGCTGCTCAGAATGAGACACAGTATTCCAACTGAGGCCAAACTGGCATCTTATGCAAGTTCAACATAACCTTGTTTTTTTGTACTCTACACCTGTATTAGTAATGCCTAAGATATTGATGTTTTTTTAACCATTCTCTCAACGAGTCCTGCCATCTTCAATGAGTTATGCACATATATCCTCAGCTCTTCCATCCCCTTTAGAGTTGTAACCTTTATTTTGTAATATCTCTCCATATTCTCCCAACTAAAATGAATCACTTCATGTTTCTTTGCATTGAACTTCATCTGCCACCTGTCTACCCATTCCACCGCAGTTTACAATGCTTCCAAGTTTCGTATCATCTGCAAATGTTTGATGACCTTGTTCTTGGTTCACAATATATATCAACTTCCCTCCAGCTCAATATATTTATTTTCACTTTACATGGTGCCAATGCCAATTGTGAGCTCTACGTTTGCCCCGACTGAGATGCCCACCAACACCTCTACTTTCTCAGGAGGCTAAGGAAATTCAGCATGTCAGCTACAACTCTCTCCATCTTTTACAGATGCACCATAGTAGCATACGAAAAGGATGCTATCACAGCTTGGTATGGCTCCTGCTCTAACCAAGACCACAAGAAACTACAAAAGGTTGTGCATGTAGACCAGTCCATCATGTAAAGCAGCCTCCCATCCATTGACTCTGTCTACACTTCCTGCTGCCTTGGAAAAGCAGCCAGCATAATCAACGAGCCCACGTACCCCGGACATACTCTTTCACCTTCCATTGAGAAAAAGGTACAAAAGTCTGAGATCATGTACCAACCAACTCAAAAACAGCTTCTTCCCTGCTGCCATCAGACTTTTGAATGGACCTACCATATATTAAGCTAATCTTTCTCTACACCCTAGCTATGACTGTAACACTATATTCTGCACCCTCACCTTTCCTTCTCCCCTATGTACTCAGTGAGTGGTATGTTTTGTCTGTGTAGCGTGCATGAAACAACATTTTTCACTGTATCCCAATACAACTGTCAAATCAAATATGCTAACTGAGCACAGATTAACAGTCAAAGGCAGAAGCTTATTTCTCAGACCACTAGGTATTGGCAGTTAACATTTTTGTAGAGTTCATTTTTCAAGATTTGCTTTGGAAAAAAATATTAAAACTTGGAAGGCATTGGGTGAATGTGCAAGGACTGTGCCTGGGGAAGGTCCAAATGTTTTTGTCAAAAGAAATTGCAGTTTTGAGATGAGAATTATGGTTTAAAACCAAGTGCAAAGCAGCTTAATATTCAATCTTTCTGTCTCATGTTGACAGTATTATTTGCCTATTAATGTGCCATAAACAGTTTCTATTGAAATGATACTGGTGCTTTATGTTCATTTTTTAAAAAGTAAGATCTATTACTATCTTACTCCTAATCTTGGGATTGGATATTACAGCAGCAAATTAACCGACTGTCCAGTTATTCAAAATATCATGTACTGTAGTCTGCTGAAGCACAGAAATGTGTCATTTGGTTTGCTAAATAGCACCATTTTTCTCTACGTGATCCAACTTGCTTGTTTCCCATCCCCTTAAATATTCCTCTTCAAACAACTATTTAATGCAAGAATTATTGAACTCTGCTTGTGTAGGTGTATGCATGCGTCATAGCCCTTTGTCACCTCTACACTTTGAGTACTCTTCTGATTGGCTTTTCACCCTCCACTTTCTGTGTACTTTAACTGATCCAAAATGCCATTGCCCATATCTTATTCCACACCACTTGCTGCACACCCGTCATCTTTGTCGTGACTGTCCTATATTGTTGGTTCCCAGTTTCTGAATGAAGGAAAATAACTTGCATTTATACAGCAACTTTCATGACTCTGGCTATCAAGTCTTGGTACCCATGAAATAAATGATCAGGTTATCTGCGGGAGGTGCTGTTTGAGGTATAAATGTTGGCCAGGTCAATGCCTCAGTTTCATTTAATGTATTTAAATCTGTCCATGTCTCTCCCCACTCCCCCCTTCATGGCTCTTGCTCTGCCCAAGACCACAAAAAACTAGAAAAGGTCGTGAATGTAGTCCAATCCATCACGCAAACCAGCCTCCCATCCATTGATTCTGTCTACACTTCCTGCTGCCTCGGCAAAGCTGCCAACATAATTAAGGACCCCACGCACCCCGGACATACTCTCTTCCACCTTCTTCCGTTGGGAAAAAGATACAGAAGTCTGAGGTCACATACCAACCGACTCAATAACAGCTTCTTCCCTGCTACCATCAGACCTTTGAATGGACCTATCTTACATTAATTTGATCTTTCTCTACACCCTAGCTATGACTGTAACACTATATTCTACACTCTCTTGTTTCCTTCTCTATGAACGATATGCTTTGTCTGTATAGTGTACAAGAAACAATACTTTTCACTGTATGCTGATACATGTGACAATAAACCAAATCAAATATTTTTTGTTTTGACGTTCATTTTATTCTCTTGTGCCTTTATGAAGTGACTTATGTAAGTTCTTGTTGGAGTCTGGTTCTCGGCAGAGGTAAGATTGAAATCAGCTGGAGTCTGCTCCTCAGAGAGCTCAACTAGATAAAACTGTGAACAGCTGAGCCACGGAGAATGGGAAACACCCAGATTTGATTCTTGGTCAATGATGAGATATTTGATTTGACCTGGGGCAGTGGTGCAACGTTTCATTTGGCTTTGAATCCCATGTCAAGGGCATGTAAACAAATAGTGTGCTCACCTGGAAGTTGGGTTACGTTTTTGGGAGCATAGACATGTGGACGGGGTGAGGACTAGTTCAGACTCACCAAAGATTCCACCTTCCATTTCATTAAATAGCATGCCTGTGCTCACTGTCTAAATTCACACATGAAGAATGGCCATATGCAGGGATACTGGCAGGTGGTCAGATGCCACAGAAATATATACCCCAGCAACAGATCCATGTCTTGTTAAAAAATTGGCAATAAATGAAAGGTGAGTAGAGAAGTTGTGGGCTGACGCTGCACACTCAGATCAGTTACTATCATTGCTCTCGGTAATTATACCGCTGTGTGATGGACCAGTACTCATTTGGAATTAATAATGTTGCCACTGATAAATTTGCATCATCACCTTTTATATGATGGGTTTTTGCTTTGAATTGTAGAGTAAAATTTAACTTAAGTTTTAATAAATGTAAATTAAATACATTGCAATCTATTAATAAGCAATCTAAATAATTTTAAACTGCTGAAGTGTGTCTAGAAAGGTGGCATATGTTTTGAGTTAAGAAAATGTGCAAGGGTGTTTGCTAATCTCATTATGATCTCCTGAATATAACTTGGAGCCCAGAGTGAAAAGAAAGGGCTGCATAAACATAGAAGGAGCGACACTCCGAAAGCTTGTGCTACCAAATAAACCTGTTGGACTTTAATCTGGTGTTGTGAGACTTCTTACTAAACATATTGGCCCAGATTTTGTGGTTGTGATGATAGCGAAACTGTCAGTGTCCACCATTGCTACTCTGAAACCGACAGCAACTTTGACATCTTCACAAGCACAGTTAAATGCAGAAGTCCACGTGTTTCTATCAAGTGATTCCACACTACATAGGATGTGTTGTTGAAGTCCTTGCAGATGAAAATCATTAAAAATCACGGATTCGATGTGAGTTTCCAATTAATATGATATTAGTCTCGCTCTTTTTAAAAAGAAAACCTTGGAAAACTTCATGCCTTGTTGAATGAAATGTAACTGGATTTTTATTGAAGCGTTAAGTCATAATCCCTGCTGAACAACCTCTCTAGTCCTGAAAAACTAATTTTATATTTGTGGGATGTTAAATTTTTCCATTCTGTAATGCCATTGATATTTCAAAAAAAGGTTTTGGTATTTCAGTTTCTACCATAAATGTGTCAATTTTTTCACTTAAAGGTATAAAAAGTGAACGATAAAACTTGCTTGTCTTTGAGAATTCTTCAGTGTGATTGGCTGGTTAACCTGTTTCATGATATTACTGTTACTGAATACCAAAGATCCCTAAAACTGACATTCAAATGAAATTTATGTCAGGATAGGTGAAATCCATGCTGCCACAAAGATTGCTAGATCTTGGTGGGCAGTTTTCTTTGAGGTCAGCTGAGAGTTGCTGACTACAAAATCTGGGTCATTCGTAATGAGAGCCATTATAAATAAACGTTTGTTTGGAATTTAAGGAATGCTTTTCCACCAAAATTGACCAGACAGCATTTATTGCAGTAGAGCATGTGATCATATACAAATAACAATGAACTTTCAAGATAACAATTAACAATGGCAACATTTCTACCATTCTCTCTTCCTTTCGCCTGAATTAACAATGTTGCATAGGTGCGATGCCATGGATGCTGTTAATTCTGTGATCTTATTCAAGTGATTTTATCCATATCCAATGTCCAGGCGTGCATGCTTCCCAGTAGATGAGGGTCACTCGGTAGTTTTGAGAAGACAAAACTATTTGGGGGTGCTGTGGCCAAGAGGAGATTTGAATCAATTATGGCAGAATTGTCACCTGTTTTTGCAATTGTACACAAGAATAGAAGATGATTATTCAACTAAATTCAGTAGAAATTAAAATCAAGTATTCCAAGTGCATAACTATGATTTTTTTTTAGGTATAATGAGAAGCCCATTACGCCCGACAGTGCCTTTTTCAGAGATCACCCCTCTCCCAATTAACTTCTCTATCTTTTTAGTTTTAAGAAATGGAAATGCATTAATAATCTCATTAACCCATTGATACTGTTTACTTGGAAATACATGAGAGAGAAAGGAACAGAAGGATGAGTTGATGGGGTGAGATGAAGGGTACGCACAGGCTAATGTGGATAAACACAGGCAGGGACCCATTGGGCTGAATTGACTCTTTGTGCTGCAAGTATGATGTAATTATATGTAATAGTTTAAGTGGCTCACTTGGGCTATTTATTCCACAACATGATTGTCCTTTAGGTGAATACATTTCACCTGATTATTCTTTTTAGGATTTAATTAGTCTCATTTGAATTTTAAACCTTGTTCTTTCTGTTAGGACAGAACAATACTCCTATCTTGTGGATGTACAGACAGTAGAATCCAGTTTATGTCACTAGGTCAAGTGGACAGACATGTTGCAGCTAATCCGACTTGCACACTGGTTTGGGGCTTTGACGTTTTGAAGTTTTGTTACTTTAGAAATCTATGTTTCTCAAATTTTTGACACTTTTCCCAGCTCAGTTCTTGTTAATACATTTCCAGAGTTGGAGCTTTCCAAAATAGTGTTTCTAACAGCTTTATTTGATGGTCATTGCACCATTACTGAGTCATCTTAGCTCCTGATTAGATTATCTGATTTGGAATGCATTGACAGCTATTCAGTCGGTATCCTTTGTCTTGTGTGTCTGTTGAAATAATGCCTGTGGCTAATTTGGTTTAATTTGGCATAGATTTGATTCAGGATTTAAGTAAACTGGCAAGTAGCAGAAAATGTAATTGATTCATTTACTATTTGCTTTCACCAACCCACCAGTAACTGAAGGGTTCACCCTTCAAAGGCACTTGGGACTTGTACTAATTGTCTAAATTCAGGGTAGTGAAGTTTGTTATTTAAGACACTATGCAATGATAATCTGAATAAAAACACAAAATAGTGGAAACACTCAAGTCAGGCTGCATCTGTAAATAGAGGAAAACAATGTTTCATTGTGTTCTGCTGAAACATCAGCTCTGGTTTTTTTCCCTGCTCACAGATGCTGCTTGGCCTGAGTGTTCCATCTTTCTTGTATTTCTGAAATTGGCCTACTTGATTTAATCTACTAGGTGATATGGAAAATAAATAATTCAGATTATTGAAATTTGTTTTGTTGGTCCATACATGTGCACTTCTCTGAAAGTATCAACGCTATTTGGGAATAAAAAATGCAAAAAGTGGAAATCGTTGCTAAATAACTTTTTGAAGCAAGTGAATCTTTAAGCTATTTTCGTTATTGGATAGTTTTGGCAATTTAACTTTCTAACCGACATTATTATATGGTTTAAAGTTGATGAAGCTAGCATTTCCCTGGCAGTTGTTGGAAGCATAGCACTTCTATGTTGCTCAGCAGAACCCAATGATCTGGAAGTCACATGTTAAATTGCTTGATTCTCACAAAATTTATTTACCTAAGCTCAGGAACTTTAGGGATTTCTTGGGCTAGGTAAGAAAGTTTTACCCAGAATTTCTGTTCCTGTTGCTACCTGGTGGCTTCTGCTGAAAGGTGCATGTGCATGTGTGTGGACATCTGGTCAGGTTTGGGTTTTCCATACAGTGCAGAAGGAGGCCATTCGGCCCTTCGAGTTTCACCGACCACAACTCCACCCAGCTCCTATCCCTGTAGCCTCACGTACTTACCCTGCCAGTCCCCCTAACACTAAGTGGCAATTCAGCATGGGCAATCAACCTAATCCGCACATCTTTGGACTGTGGGAGGAAACAGGAGCACCCGGAGGAAACCCATGCAGACACGGGGAGAATGTGCAAACTCTACACAGACAGTGACCCAAGTTAGGAATTGAACCCGGGTCCCTGGCACTGTGAGGCACTGCTTCCCGCTCAAATAACTTTCCAACACTTTGGGTTCGACTTTGACTCCATATAAGATTTTGAACGAGTTAAAATCCCGCCTTTTTTTCCTGAGCTGTGATGTGAACAATGACTGGGCAATACAGGAGAAAACTGGCAAAATAAAAACTTATTTCATTTATATACTAAATGCACCAGACGATTAGTGACCGTGATTGAAAAAGATCAAATTTGACTTTTTGTTTCATTTATAGTGGTAGGGGTTGAGCTACTTCTGATTATATACCATCAGATAATATACACACTTAGGTAGTGCTTTCCATACTGAAATATAAAATATTTTCCACAATGACTGAGAAGGTGTAACTGTATTGTTTTGGCAGCAATTTTATATTAAGGATTTTATTCCAAATTGACTTGAATTTGGAGAATTTAGAACCTGAATCCACACTGTATTCTGCAGGGAAATGCGCAAATGCTTTATGCTTTTCATTAACTAAACACTTAAATCCTGCTTAATAACCAAGCACCGGTATCATATTTTTTATATTCAGATTCATGTGAAGATTGAGACTACAAATTTGAGAGTATTGAAGTAGATATTTTTCATCAATCATACAACAGTTCTTCTCAAAAATCAATAATTAACAAGTGGTAATGGAAATGCAAATACTTAAAAAAAATATATAAATTTGAAGAAAATAATAGGATAGATGATTTCACTAAGTGGCTATCTTTTGGAGGACTTGAACACATGATCTAAGATGACACTTCAGTGAATTACTAATGAAATATTGCATTGTCAGAAGTGTCACCATTCAAATGAGGCACTCAAATGATAATGGAATCCTGACTCAAAGATGTTATAGCAAAACATCGAGAAACTGAAAAGATACCACAGAATAGTCAGCATGGATTGCAAAAGGAAATGTTATATTTGACCACACTTTCTGAATTATTTTGAAAAATTACCAGAAAGGATTATTAAGGGTAATGCAGCGAGCATTGTATGTTTGCATTGCCAAAAAGCCTTTGATAAGGTACTGCATAATGACTAGGGTCAGCATAGATGGGATCAGAGGACATGCAGCAGAATGGACAGCAAGCTGATGACCAAACAGAGGGAGTAGGGGTTGAAGGTATTACTCTGTCTGGTAAATAGTGGACGCAAAACAGAAAATGTTGGAAAATCTCATCAGGTCTGACAGCATCCGTGCAGAGCCATTTGAATGTCAAACAAGCTTGCTGTTCCAGAAATCTTAGATGGCCCTTCGTCAGAGCTGAGTGCAAAGAAAATCTGACGAGATTTATGCTCAGGGTGAGGGGAGGGGGGGCTGTAATTGGACAAAGGAAATGTAAATGATGATGATGAAGGCTGAGAAAGGTGCAAAATTGTTCCACTTCCTCCAAATACAAGGTGTGGCTATGGGCAGCTGCATGGGTCCCAGCTATGGCTGTTACATGTTCGCAGTATTTTGCCTGTATTTTAGTGGTAAATAGTGGAAGTGGTTTTCCTGAACGTTCAATGTTGGGACCATTGCCATTCCCTATTTGCATTTATTTGAACTCTTGAATTAGAAGTACAGCTTCAAAATTTGCAGATACCAGCAAGTTGGATGTAGTTAGAATAAAGGAGGACTGTGTTTAAAATCCAGTAAGTTGCGAATGAACTTATCGAATGAGCATGTATTTGGTGGATGAACTTCAATGAGAAGTGAAATGATACGTTTTGATAAAAATGAGGAAGCCACATACTCTGTGGAAAATGTGTCTAAATAGAGCAGAGGAACAGAGGGGTCAAGAGGTAAAGATATATAAATCGTTAAAAGTAGCAATGCAGATTACTTCACTAAAACCAGCAACACTGAAGTCATACTGGTCTCCATATTATAGAAAGGATATTGAGGCACTGGAGAAGGTACAAAAAAAGCTACGATAATACCAGAACTGAGACCTATCAGAAAAGATTGAACAGGCTATGGTTCTTTTCTCTAGAAAAGAGAAGGCTGAGGGGTGACCTGATGGTTACTACTTCTGTAGCTCTAATGCATTTACACCCTTATTTAATCTAAATGCATTAGTAGTTCCGAGAAGGTTTACTAAACTAATACTAGGTTAACTTATGAGGAAAGATTGGTTATAGGCTTGTATCTGCTGGAGTTTGGAAGAGTAAAAGACAACTTGATTGAAGCATATGAGGTTCTGAGGAGTCTTGACAGGGTGGATGTGGAGGGATATCTCTTGTCGGAGAATCTAGAACTAGGGTCATTGTTTACAAAGAAGGGGTTGCCCATTTAAAATGGTGATTGTTTTTCTCTGAGAGCAGTGATACTTTGGAACTCCCTTCCTCAAAAGGCAGTAGAAGTAGAGTCTGAATGTTTTCCAAGGCAGAGGTAGATTCTTGATGAGCAAGGGAGTGAAGGGTAGTTGGGAGGTTACAGTCAGATCAGCCATGATCTTATTGAATGGCAAGCTGGGTTCAAGGGCCAAGTGGCCTACTCCTCCTCCTGGTTTGTATGTTCTCTGCCTGAAGACTGGTCTGGCCAACAATGCCATGATCTCTACCTGGGGTAGGGTAAAGAGACACGTCCCAAGTCCACCCAACCAGCTCCCTATGGTTTCTGAGGTGCTGTGACAACATGTTATAGTCTGGAGCTGTGAATTGTGAGGGTAGGGGTTCCAATTTTCTTTCCATCACATGTTGACCAGGAATATCCCCCACTCTTACTGCCTGCAATTGGCGTGTGTTGAAGTATCAACCTGCAAATCCTTCCAAATGTTGGGCCTGGTATGAATGCACTTTCCTTAGCCAGCAAGTTCTGGAGTGGGGCTTGAATCTAGAGTTTCTGGCAGGGACACGACCAATGTGCCACACAAGACCACAAAAGTAATTACCAATAAATCAAATGGAGAATTCAGGCAAAGTCTATTTATCCAGAGAATGGGGAGAAATTCTAACTTGTCACCTTACTTCAAAGAGAAGCAAGATGAGCACCTCGGAGGGAAAAGAAAAGGAATAGAAAGGTATGCTGACATCACTTGAAGGTTGAGAGAAGGCACACGTGGAACCTAAACACCAGCAAGAACCTGTTTTGATACTTTATAATATATTTAGCTGTTCTGATGGAATCATTATGGCACAGAAAGAGGCCACCAAGTCCACACCGTTTCACTGTAGTCCTGCAAGTTTATTTCCCTCACCAACCAATTTTCTTTGGAATCGTTGGCTATCTGTGCTTCTACCAACCTTGTAGGCAGCAAGTTCCAGGTCATTATCACTTGCTGTGTTTGGGCAAAAAAACATTTCTTACATTCCTTTTGTGTCCAAAATCAGTGTCTTTCCCAAGTATTTGTATGATCAGCTAATAGGAACTTTTTTTTACCATAAATAAACCTGTCATAATTTTGTACAGCTCTGAAAGATCTCCTTTGCTCCAAGGAGAATAACCCTAGCTTCTCCAACCTAATGTTGTAGTTAAAAAGTTCTCATTGGCACATTTGCTGCCCACTTGCGGGGATACTTGCATCCTTCCTAAAGTGTGGTGACCAATACTTTTCGCCTAACCAGAGCATTATAAATGTTCAGCTGAATTTCCCTTTCCTCCTTGTAGCTACTTGGAATGTTCTAAAACCTTTTCTTTAATAAGGTTGTCATATTTGTCATTTTCAATCCTTTGACACCTCTCTCACTTTCGGGAAGATTGCAAAATTGTGACAAACTTTTTTTTATCACCATCCCCACATCCTTTAGTAACCAAGGATGCAAACAATCCAGATCGAATGGCTTATCTACTCTCAGCATATTTGTCGTGGATAAGGCTTGACGATCCCAAGACAGCATTTGAAAAGGATCATGGTGTTCACCTAGACAAATAACCCTCTCGGCCCTTAACCAATACCATAAAAACATTTGAATGGATATTCCATTTCATTGCTGTTTATACAACATCATTCCTGCAGAAGAATGGCCTGTAACTGTACGTGAAGTATTTTGAGATGTTTCTCAGAGACCTTACGTGGCACTATATTTAAGTTCTTTCTGACTGCCAGGATGCCACTTTGATACTTCACTGTATTTTTCTTTCCCCAGCCCACCTCTACCCAGCCTCCCTATCCCTTCTGAAGGAACTAATTCATGCTATTGAATGGCTTCACAAAAGCTTGGCTTTTTAATCATCAAAGGCAAGTGTGATCCTGTCCTCCTTTTAAGTTTCTCACACCTATACCTTCCTGAATGGCTGTGAGCTACCTGTTGGGTACTCTGATTTATTTCCCCAATCTCTTTCTAGTTTCCTAACCGAAGACCAGTTCCTGCCAGCATATTTTAAGATCCATAAATTCAGCATAAACCAGAGCCAATCTTCTAAGTGGAGATAAAACTGGTATACACAATCTATTAGTCAATTATTGTCACATTCTTGATGATTGTTGACTTCAAAACCTGGAGTAAATGCTGTTGCTTGAGGTCATGGTTTACTCCTGCTTCTAGTTTCTATGTTTACAGATGGCTTGTTTTTTCACAATTCAAATAAGTGCATGAGATTTCGCCTCATGTCCTGACCAATATTTACTTCTCAGCTAATGCCACCAAAGTAAATTATGTGATTTATCTCATTGCTGCTTGTACAATCTTGTGCATATATTGGCCGCTGCATTTGTGTAAATTATAATTGTAGCCACTCTTAAGTCTGCATTTTATTGGATGAGAAATACTTTTTTGGACATAGAGAGGAAGAAGTGTGTAAAAATGCAAGTTATTTTTCAATTTCATTCAAAAGATGGCATCCTTGATAATGTAGCATTCCTTCACTATAGAAGTGCAAGTTAGATTAGGTGCTTAATTCAAGCATGTCAGTTTTTCTTAACCTTTGTGTAGAGTGAATGTCCAGTTGTTTATTGAACCCAGAGAAAAAGCAACGATTTTGTGATCACTCCAATGCACAAATTATTCAGCTATGCTATATTTGGTTTCTGCACGGAAGGCGTTTTATTTTTAGTTATGGTTGTCACACTTGTCATTGATTAAAATGATTAATTCAATGGATGTGTTAAGGCATCCTCATTGAAAATTTAAATTTATTGGTGGTTAGTTGCAATACTGTAAGACAGCTGCATATGTTTGTATGGAACATTAAGCAAGAGGGTAAGTTAGCTGGAATTTTTATGTATGCAAAGCATGGCATCATGAAGATTTCACTTGTTGGCCTGTTATGCTTGTGAATTATGCCTTTTTGTACCCAATTTTGTTTTATTTTCTTTGGATTCATATAGGGATATATTTCAATGAGTATGGTATTCTTATGATACCTTGCCCAAAGTGGCATTCTTCATAGGTAGCCATGAGTGTCAGTTTGATATTTGAAAGGGGCGTGCAGGGATAGATTGGAGCATCACAGCCAAGCTGTTTTCAAATGAAGTCTTTATAGATTTGCAATTAGCATCACTGTTTTTTTTTATTCTTTGGAAATGGACGTCACAGCCCAAGTATCATTTTTTCCAATTACCAGTTGCCCTGGAAACATTAAAAGTTAACCACTTAGTGTGGGGCTGGAGTCATAGAAACTGGACAGGGTATGGGTGGCAGGTTCACTTTTCTGAAGTGTGTTGATAAACTCAGTTGGGGTTTCAAGACAGTCCAGAAGTTTTCATGGTTATTTTCATGAACCAGCCCATAAATTACTAATTTTATTTGAGTCCACTATCATAACTTTCAGTGGTGGGATTTGAACTGTGGTGATAGTGTAATGAATAGGCTGCTGTGTTTTCCAGGACGATGAACACTGTGCATCACCTTGTGCTTTAGCTTCTTTACCACATCCCAGGAGTATTGAGATTAATCATAGTCCCCTACCCGATCTGAGATTGGCTCACTTGGCTCATGGATTGAACTTGAAATATTCCAGATCCGCAATGCTCAAAATCAAATAATGTTGTATTTAGATCTGAGTTACTAGTGGCGCTGTTCTAATAATTACTTTATGGAATTTCAATGATGCAGTTCCATTGTCCCATAAGCATGGAAGATGAAGACAAAATAAGAAGAAAAAGCTATGAGAGGTATCACTTTTTATAGAACACTGTAAAATATTATAAGACTGAGACAAGTTTTTGCCATAGCTTTAATTGCAGAAGTATTTTCAAATTAGGTTATTGGAATATTTTCCATCAGTAGCAAATCTATTTGTCAGTTGCAAAGTAAATTCCCTTTTGCCAATTTTTGAAACAAGTTATCAGTGATAAGGCATTCCCCTGTATAATTCATGCAGATTCAGATCTTTGTATAACATTTAATTGGAAATTAAACTTTTGAAAATATCCAAAATCATTTTTTGCACAGTTATAAAAAGGCAAGTGGGGAAAGCATACTTGAAATTTGTTTTTATGTTTGCATCAAACCATTTAATGGTAGTCAATGCTTAAGAGACACTCCTATGGGACTAACTGATAAAATGAATGAGTTGTTTGCATTTCTCAAATCAAGCTCATACAAATGGGATGGAAGTCTTCCTGGTCTATTGGATGCAAGGGTGCTATGTAAAATTAATTTGAACAGTTGTAAAGTGGCTGCTGATGGATATGGACAAGTCTATGCCAGTTCTGAACTATATTATCCAGCAAAGACATGGAGGGGTAAGGGCTGACTTAATTAAGGAGTATAAGATTGTGAGAAGCCCAGATAGAATAGACAGGAAAGATCTGTTTTCCCCCAGTGGAGAGGTCAATTATCAGGGGGCACAGATTTAAGGTGATTAGTCAGAGAATTAAAGGGGACATCAGGAAATAAATATTTACCCAGAAAATGGTAGATGTCTGAATTCGCTGGCTGGTGAAACCCTAATCTCATTTAAAAGGTACCTGGATCTGTACATAAAATGCTGTCATCTGCAAGGCTACAAACCAGGCGCTAGAAGGTGAGATTAGAATGGGCATCTAGTTTTTCTTTAGCTTCATTTGAAGCAATTTTTAAAAGTGGCATCTCGGCCTTTTGGCTAAGATGCAAGTGAGATCAAGCCTTGGAGGAGGTGCAATGCCTACTCCAATCAGCTTGGATCATGTACATCAAGCCCAAGACGGGAGGTGAGAGCCCTGTCTTGTCAGCTTGGATCGGGAATGTCTCACTTGTTGAGACTCTGAATTGGACTTGATTGAATTGGATAAATACATTTTTTAAAAATCTAGTTTTTCTTTTAGCCATTGCAACTGGGCTGAATAGCCTCTTTCTGTGCCGTAACCTTTTTATAGTTCTATGGATAATGTGTGTGGAAATCACATTATGATCAAGGTACAGAGTAAAGGAAACTTGATCTGTTATGCACCTGCTTTGGGAATGCTTCATAGGGCAATATATTGGAACTTTTACTCTGCAACTAACATATGGTGTCCTTTACTAGAAGTGCTTGATGCTGATACTGGGTGCTGAAATGGAAAGTATTCCCAAAGTCATCACCAAAATACTGGTCAAAATTTATGCTGTTGAAGTAAATAAATCTATATGGGAGCTCATGTTATTGTTACCAACAACATTTTGAGAGATTTATTTTAACACCTTGTTCTAAGAAAGTTGCTTGTTGAAAGTAGCGAATGACTGTACAAAATCTTATCACTTTTAAACTTTAAAGGAGTGTAATGTCTTGAATAGCTGAGACTTGAATGATTCAAAACTATTGAAATATTTAGATAAGAGGCATAGTGATAGATCATTAATTTTGACTTCTGATGATGTCTCAAACCACAAGAGCTTTAAACTTGCTGACAGCTACTTATTGTTCTTCATAATATATAATCTGCTTAAAGTTTTTTTTCTTTTTAACCATGATATGGTGGAAATGCTGAGCATAGTAAAGGTGTAGTAATTTAGATGAAAGGGTACACATTTATCATGTGATGCCTCAGACTTTCAGCTTCTTCAGCGTGGAGAAGACTTTTTTAAAAAACAGTTTGCCAGGAAATACACTACACAAGATAATCAATACCTGGAAGTGAGTTACAAAGCGGTAATTTAATGGAGAGATTCAGTAATTGTTTATAATAGTAACCTGAACTATGAGATTAAATTACTGCATCAAAACTCCCTGGATGGCTCAGGTGGTAAAACCAGCATGTAACTGAGCCATTTAGAGCACGAGGTCCCAGGTCTAATTCCTGGTCTGTGCTGAGCTAGCTGATGTCAGCTGTAATGTCAGTTGACATGATATAATTGGCCTCCCAGTCCCTGACCTACAGCTGCAAAATCAGCCATTGTTTCTGTTTCAGATTCCTATTTCATAGAATCATAGAAACTGTACAGTGCAAAGCAGGCCAATTGGGCCCATCGAGTCTCCACCGACAACCATCCCGTCAAGGCCCTATCTCCATAATCCCACATATTTACTCCGCTAATCCCTCTAACTAATGCATTACCAAATCTCAGCAAATTTTAATCCTGCATTTTGTGAAATCTGTGGAAGTTCATACTATAGACATTTTGTTTAGCACCATATTCATCTTTCCTTCTCCCAACTTTCCTGTAATATTCTAACTGACTAGGGACTGGATTTTGTGCCCATTAGATTGAAACTAACGCAAATCGGGTTTTATTGAAA
The DNA here is from genome assembly GCF_964213995.1 of Mustelus asterias. Lineage (NCBI taxonomy): Eukaryota > Metazoa > Chordata > Chondrichthyes > Carcharhiniformes > Triakidae > Mustelus > Mustelus asterias. Next base: position 17,457,659 of record NC_135822.1, on the reverse strand, counting down.
TAAATACCCCCTGCACTAAGGGGCAATTTAGCATGGCCAATGCACCTAACCTGCACATCTTTGGACTGAGGGGAAATCAGAGCACTTGGTGGAAACCCACGCAGACACAGGGAGAATGTGCAAACTCCACACAGACAGTGACCCAAGCCGGGAATTAAACCCAGGTCCCAGGAGCTGAGAAGCAGCAATGCTAACCACTGTGCCACCATGCTTTATTGATTCCTGCTGGTAAGAGCATGTGTGGAAATGGGCAATGACAAAATTGGTTGTCTGTGTTGGCCATGTGGTCAAATAGCTTTAATAGTCATCACCTAGGCTCATATGTGAAGAATGACTAGTCTAATTACTGTACTTTTGTCTGACTTGTAGCCCAGTAATGAGTCAAAGACTTAATGGGAGGAGAAAGAAGATCTTTTGAGAAAACATTTCCATTTTCTTGCATGTTGTAATATTTATATGGTGGCATTTTGTGAATGAGTTTACTAATATTTAATAATATCAGTATGGTAACCAGTGCATTTGATGTCATAATGATTAAAACTTCCCTAATGAAGAGGTAAACTTCCAGTAATGTCATTACAGTCATTAAGTTATAATTTTGTCATCAATTACTAGAAAACTCTAGCAACAATACTCATTTTAAAATGAGAAAGCAAGCTGAAAGGCCAAGGCACCAACATGTAGAACACCGCCAGGGTTGTAAAATTGAAGATTAATTGAAGCTGAAAGTATAGAGGGAGTAAGAGGCAATTTAAAAAATATATATTCTGGCAACCATCCCAGGACACTGGAGCATCCTTGAGAGACTTCCTGCCTATGCTGTTATTTTCCCAGGTGATCCAAGATCTACAGTATATGCTGTTGTGTAATTATTTAACAGCCATTTCTTTTACTTGAAGTGCTTGGTGTTTATGCAGAACTTTTGATTTGTGGAAAAGCTTCTATTTGTGACTAGAAAACTGAAGTTTTATTACAACTCCAAAGTTAAATACTAATCAAAATGATGCCAGTCTACCCAAAATGCTTTGCATGAACGAGAGGGTATTCCCCAGATGGTGGAAATAGCACAGTAATACAAACAAGTTTATGAACACTGCAATGCAGAATTAGAACAGTTAGCAGAGAGCTGTTTCTAGGTTGCTACCTCTGAAAATGAAATCCATAAATTTTTACTGTTGTGTAATTTTAGTTTTGGGTTGGAGAATACAGTAACCACTTCTTGCATAGAGTCAAAATTTGTAGTTTTTCTTTGCTTAAATATGTTTGATATCTGAATAGGACCATGGATAAACTATATGCACAGTGTTCTGTAATACTGTATGATATGATTTCTAGTCTCTTTTGAGTTAATTGATTGCTGCCAGGAATAGAGATGCTACAATTGGCCTCTGTGCCCCTGGGATTAGGAAGTCAAAAATTGACTGGGACTTGAGTTTTTGAACACCATCTGGTAACCTCTTCTGATAAAATTCATGGGGCTGTCAAAGGGGACAGGATCAAGTTTGGCTGTGATGCTTGCATTGTTTGAAAAGCTTGCTGAGATGGGTTTCAGGACAGGTTGTCTAGATTTGTAGTAGTAGTGGAAGGACTACTTTAGTAAAGTGATGGAAGATGTCTGGCACACAACTGTACCTCAACAAGAGTGAGCACCTTCAGTAGAAGAGAAATAAAAATATTTGCATTTACACGCTGTACTTTATTCATCCCAGTCGTCAGCCAGTGAAATACTTCTGTTTTGAAATGTAGTCAGTCACTGGTTGTGTTTTACTACAACTTTTGCACAGTAAGGCTTCACCATCAACAGTGAGTGAACAAAATACAATAAAGTGGCTGAGTGATGTGGCCAACTCGTGGTAAGAGCTCAACTGTTCTTTTCCAAATAGTATAAGGAACTTCGGCCCACTTGAGAAGGTAGTTGGGCCCTTGATTCAATGTCTCGTTTGAAAGATGGCACCTTTGATAGCACACCTTTCCTTCAGTACTGCTGTTAGCCTAGGCTATGTGATCAAATATTGAGTTGGATTTTGATATCAGCCAATGCTGAAATTTAGGATGGCAGAAAAGTTGGTGGTTGGGATGGGGAGAAAAAGAATGTAATTATCCCCTTTTTGTAATCAAACATTTATTTAAGGGATAGAATAAAGTATATTAATAATCTAAGAACTGAGAAAAATATTTTGCATTTGAGTTGCACCAATCATGTTATTTCTTAATGTTTAAAATTTCTTCCTGACCTCTTTCTACCACAAAATTTTTAACTTGTAATTGTTAACGTTTCATTGGCCATACGTTTCTGGATCAATTAATAATTTATACCATTTCACTTCATTTCAGATGATCATGGGAACAGCAATGGCAGTCATGTGAAAATATTTTTGCCCAAGAAGTTACTCGAATGTCTACCGAAATGCTCTGCTTTACCAAAGGAAAGACACCGCTGGAACACAAATGAGGTACTGTGAAATGTTAGTTTTATCTGACTCTGCCCAATTGTAAGTGGCCTTCTAATATTTCAGGAATTGTTTTTCTAGCTGGAAGCTTTGCTTCAAATTGGGCAGTTGCTTTTGTAAAAATGGCAAGTGAAAGAGGTAGTATCTAAACCAGTGGTTTGATTTCTCAAAAGAACAGAAAAAGATTATAAGTTTGGATGTGAGCAGGGAAGCCTCTCAGGTGAACACTTTGGAACCAGTGCAATTTTTAAAAACTGGGAGCTCAGCTAATCAAGATCTGAATATGCATACGCATTCATCCATAACTACAAATGCAGGTAATCTGTTTGTGTGTTCTGCTAATGATCTTTCACTGTTCATCAAGAAGTGTACAAGAATGGCTCTGGATGCTGAGTAAGCGGTTTTTCTACCCTGAGTGAATTTCTTCCCGTTGCTTCAGTGACCTCGCTGGTACTCCATCATGAAAATACTTTTGAATCAGGGTTCTAGTAATAATCCAGTGTGTTGTCTGTACAGAATGTGATCTTCAAAAGTTATCTTGGTTCTCTTGAGGCTTTTATTTGGGAATGTTTTGTAAATGCAGTGCCAAGTTCCTTAGATTGAGATAATGTGTTGGCAATTCAATTTAGGCTGGCCTGCTTTTAGTTCCTAAGCACTACTTTCCTGATTTTCCTCACCAGCATATAGGTGTTCCTTGTATTAAGGATGACTGCATTAGCAAAAGTCCCTCCGGTCCCTGATGGCTTGTGAACTGAATATACAAACCTTACAGGTTTGTCGCATTGGACAGAGTTTTAGGTTGTTCCTGTTGGAGTTAGTTGGTTGCAGTATTTACCGATTTTCTTACAAAGTAGGAATGGATTTCTGGAGTAACTGTACCTGTAGATTGTTCTTACAATACCATTTTTTTTTGGTTTGTTTGAAAATTTGATAAAAGAATCCTACACTTGGAAAATTATTAGTTATGATGGATAACTGAATCAAGCCTGGAAAAAAAAAGGGAGGGGTGGAGTGTACTTGTATAGTGAATGGAACTTCTGAGTGGACTTGATATTATCACAAGCGTGCATAGCACTTGATAAATATTAAAACTGCAATTTTCATAAGGATTATCTAATTTTTATTGATGTATACATTTGTCTATGCATTTATGATTGAGAAAGCATAGTTAATTAAACCTGGCTTCAGTAATGTACTGATTGGTCATTTGTTCATCCTGGTATTTTAAAAAAGGGTGTCAAATTAAAGTAGCAGTTATCTTAATAGGTTGCTGTAAGTGTTATAATTTGATTATGAAACACCCCAAGTTTACCTATCCTTTCACTGATTTTATAGTTTGTAGCCGAGGTGTTAGCAAAGCTGTTATATATCTTTTTTAAAATGTAGCATATGGTGTGTTTTAAGATGGATTGGGATAAATGATTGCATTGTTAGTCCCATGGTTTAATTTGTGTGTTCAGAGGTTGTGATTTGAAACTGCAGCTGACTACTGAAAAGAATTGCACGAGTAAACTGGTGACAAATATTTACCTTTGCTGCAGGGTAAAATTGAACCTCAGTTACATACTGTTTAAAATAAAGGTGCTGAATTCTCCAATACAAAGCTGAATACTGTGGATTATGGAAATCTGAAATAAAAACAGAAAATACTGGAAATGCTCAGTCTGATTTTGACACAGAATCCGTAGAGAGAGAAACAGAATTAACGTTTCACTGGTAACCTTTCATCAGAACGGGACTCAATACCTGAAAGCCCTGCTGCCAGTAGCATGGTGAAAAAAATTGGGGGTGACGAGCCCTAGAGATGGGGGAAATATAGAGTTAATGGATGGTTTTGGGGCCAAAGCAGGTCGAAATGACAGAAAAGGACAAGGCCTTAGATGGATTTGATCAGGAAGGTGAGAGTTTTAAAATTGATGTGGGGGTAGGGCCTGGGTGGGATTGTGGTCGGTGCAGACTCGATGGGCCGAATGGCCTCCTTCTGCACTGTAGGGTTTCTATGATTTCTATGATTCATTAGGAAACAGGGAACCAATGAAGCTTCTTCAGCATTGTTGCAATCGATTAATAGCATTCGGTGTCAGTCACGATACAGCAAACAGTATTTGGGTGAACTGAAGTTTATGGAGGGTAGAAAGCTGGAGATTGGCTGGAGGGCATTAAAATAGTTGCTGCTAAGGGTAACAAATGCATGGATAAAGGTTTCAAGAGCAGGTGCGCTGAGGCGGAGACAGTGATGGGCGAAATAGAAATAGGACTTTTGATGATGGAGTGGGGGGCAAAATATCAACTTGAAAGCAGTCTGTTTCAGCCTAAAGCAGCAGCCAGGGAGAGGGTTGATATAGGTGGCTAGGGAACATAGTTTGTAATGGGAGCTAAAGACAACAGCTGTAGCCTTCCCAATCTTTGGTTCTCCAGCTACAATTTATTCTAAAGATATTCTGAAGGTAACCAAATGGAAGTTTTCAGTTGCCATTCAAGTTGTCCCTGTTAATCATCACAAGGTGCTGTGTAGCAGAAACCCCTTGGGTGCTTGGCTCAAACTGATAGATCAAAATAAAACCTCAAGGATCATTTGAAGATTTCCCAGTTAGGAATTTTCATCTGGGGGAGAAAAAAAGTCTGAAACAGGCCACTGTGATAAAATTCGGCATATCTTAACATCTTAGCAAGGTAGAGAACATAAATCTCCTTGGGTTATTTTCCAGAGCCAACGGACATATCCAATTCCACTGAACTGGTATGTGGCGTCATGGTTCAGACAAAAGGGGATCAATGAGGTGACCTAGAAGAGTCCAAAGAAACTGAAGTGTTCATAATGCAGAAGGATGTAATCTGTTGTGAAACTTGTGGATGGATGATCTTGATCTCTCTGAAAATTCTAGTCCATAAATCATAGCTCTTAGAACAACTTCTAGCTTCTGCACATTCCCTCTTGGGGTACAAGTTCCAATCCCTAACCATTTAGCTGGGGTGTCATGTATTTTTATTTACATCATGGAGTGTTAGTGTTGCTGACAAGGATGGCCTTTATTACTGACCCCAATTTCGCTCGTGAAGATGGTGTAAAGCCACCTTGAACTGCTGCAGTCCATGTGGTATACAAACATCCATGTACTATTCAGGAGGAAGTTCCAAGATTTTGACATGGCAGTCGTGAAAGAATGATGACACAGTTCCAAGTCAGGATCATATGTGACTTGGAGCAGATCTTGCAAATGGTGGTGTTCCCATGTGTCTGCTGCCATTGTCCTTCCAGGTAGTAGAAATTGTGGGTTTGGAATGTTCTGTCGAAGGAGCCTTGGTAAGTTGCTGCAAGTAAGTGCAAACAACTTCTAGTTATGTTAGCAACTGCTGGTTGATTCATAATTGAAATTTTGCAAACATATGTACATATGAATTAGGAGCAGGAGTAAGCCATTTGGCTCCCCAAGTCTGCTCCACCGTTCTGCAAGATCATTGCTGATCTGATTGTGGCCTCAACTCCATATCTTGTGCACTGTTAATCAGCTACCTTATCACTTCCACCTTGATTTAATTGTTTGACTTGTACGTTCATGATTTGCCCATGCAAGACTCTAAGTGCATCAATATTAGATCGCATAAACCCAAACTGAAGTTTCAGGAACTTTAGAAGCCTCAGTCTTCTCTTAGATACTTTAAGGATTCTGGTGTAAATCAGACCTATCATGACTGAAGATAAATCAACATCTTTGAGGGCCATTTGCACTGGAGTCAGTTCAGAGAATATTTACTGGACCGGGCTGAAGACTGGGATGAAAGGATTATCTTGCAAGGAAAGGTTGAGCAGGTTAGGCCAATGTTCATTGGCGTTTAGAAGAATAGAGGTGTTCTTCTTAAAACATGTAAGATTCTGAGAAGTCTTGACAAGATAGTTGCTGAGAGGATTTTGCTTCTTGTGGGAGAATCTAGAACTAGGGGTCACAGATTCAAAATATTAAAACTAAGATGAGGAGGAATCAAGTGCTTTGCCAGCCTCCTGGATTTCTACTAATTCTAAGAGAAGAAGGTTATTCTCTGAGGGTTGTTAATCTTTAGAATTCAAACCCCAGAGAGCAGTGCAGGCTGGGTCATTAAATATATTCAGGGCTGTGTTTGACTGATTTTTGATCTACAAGGGAGTCAAAGGTTATTGGGGCAATGGGGGTGGTGAGAGTGGGCAGGCAGGAAAGTAAAATTAAAGCCAAGATCCATTCAGCCGAGATTTTGTTGAATGGTGGAGCAAATCCGAGGGGCCAAAAGGCCAGCTCCTGCTCCTGTTTCTTGTGTTCTTGTAATCTTACTCTTCCAAACAGAACACATTTGGACCTCATCAGGTTATAAGTGCTTCAAATGAAACATTTTTTTATTTTCAGCAATTAGCACACAAACAGGAATTTGTTACAGCTCAAAATAATTCTTTAAAGTGTAGAATGAGAAGCAAAAGTGACTTTACTGACATCTATTTCTCAAACCTGAAATTTTGCTGTGTGGCTTTACCTGAGTTTTTTAAAGAAATGTCTGTTATGAAATCATTATGAAGATCAAAAAGTGAAATTGAGATGTCTTAAGAAGTAAAGGTTAGGTGATGCTAGGTTCTTGTTTTAAAATCAGGTAAATTTGCAGGAGGCCAAGAAGACTCGGAGATACGGAGCTGCACAGTTTGGAGGTGCTGGCAAAATGTGAACGATAGCTTATTCTAAAGTGAATTTTGTGTTTGACATGGATAGAATGTGAAGAGGAAGAAAAATTTATAGGATGGTGCATTTTGAACTTGGGAAGAATCAAAAGAGGAAAATACAGCGGCACAGAGTTGTAAAAATAGAAAGTGGGAAGAGAAGCCAGGTGACTGAGAAACTGCATGAGAATCTTGATTTTTAAAAAAGAAATTCAGCCAAAGGCGAGCAAAAGCCTTGCGACTTGAAACATAAACGCTGAGTATGTGAACTCTACAGGCAGTTATTTTTTCACAAGTTAAGTGGAGCCACCAAAACTGGCAAGCACGGGAAGTTCCTTTGTCTCCAAGTGAACGGTGATGCCATCTTGAAATTGAGAAACTGAACCTACACTAACTTATGGATCAGAAGTCCACGCTTGCAAATCGATTCAGATTAATCGAAGGCCTAGATCAGTCACATAATTGGGGGCTTTGTGGGAAAAGATTCCTAAGAATCTTTTTGCTGACTCAAAATCCTGGAATTCCCCCCCCCCCCCCAACGGCATTGTGGGTCAACCCACAGAACATGGACTGCAGTGATTCAAGCTGGCAGCTCACCACCACTTTCTCAAGGGCAACTAGGGATGGGCAATAAATGCTGGCCAGCCAGCGACGCCCATGTCCCACGAATGAATAAATAAAAAAAGATACAGCATCGCTTCAGGTTTAGACAAAATGTCAGAAGCAGAGCGGTTAACACACTATTTTACTTGGTCGGCCCGATTGCAGATTACGTTATTGTAAGATAAGAAATCAATAAATCATCTGTTAAATATGAAGAAGTATTAAAATAATTTAATATAAAATAAAAACAGAAAATGCAGGAAAACTGAGCAGGTCTGGCAGAATCTATAGAGAGAGAAACAGTTAACATTTTGAGTCCATATGGCTCTTCAGAGGAGTCATGAGGACTAAAAGCGTTAACTTTGTTTCTCTCTCCACAGATGCTGCTGGAGCTGGTCAGTTTTTCCAGGTTTTTCTGTTCTTAAGATTTCCAGCGGCTACAGCATTTTGCTTTTAAAATTATTTAATGTTCGTTTACTCTAAGCAACAGTTTGAAAGATCTAAACTTAATAAGCAAGTCCAAAAGGCTAGAAGAACTTGTCAATTCATTTATTAATGATTGAACAAGATTGCAAAAGGTTGTGAATGCAGAGACTTAAAATCTGAACTCATCAGAGACAGAGCAATAGAAGGAGTAGTGGACGATGTGTACTCAGATCTCAAACAAGTACAGGAAGATCTGACCCTGGAAAAGGCAATCCAGATCATTTGACATCCTAGTCAGAACTCTGTGAGCAGCACAGAACCATTCAAAGGAGAGAAAATGTACCGTGATGCAGAGGCCAATCCACAGTTCAGCTAGTTGCGCAACAAAGACACAAGGACATTCCAGAAAGCGGAAAGCAATACCTGAACTGGCTAGTAGAGCGACCATGCCAACACAGTGGAGCACAGCACCTCCACAGACAAGATCACTGTCCATCAATTGTAACCCATTGCTTTCAGTGCAACAGGATTAGACACCATGGAAAACTGTGCAAGGCAAAAACTTTGAAATGCACAGAAGGCCAAAAGATCATCCAAAAGGTCAAACCTGGAAGAGACATGGCATGATTTTTGGGTGATTCAAAGACCCTGGTTTCTCACTTTGGAATGTGGGCATTTCAGTCAATGACCATTTCACGCATTTTTAATCCAACAAAGGAGCCAGGCATCTGTTCTGTCAGACAAAGAATTGTGGCCAAAAGACCTCTGACTTTGAACAATGGACATAACACACTATGGGCCTGGAGAATTCCAGCTTCCAGTCATAGTCGTGATTCTGGAACCACTAAGATATGGTGGCAAACAAATCTTCAAGTGGATGTATGTTGTCCACGGCCAGCCTTTCTCTCTCTCTTGAGGAGAAGTGCCTGTGTAGTGCTGGACCATCTCAAAATGACAGAAGATGTCAAGACAACCACTGTTGTTAATCATACAGAATTATAACTTCCTGAGTACTCAAACAAAAAGAGTATCCTGACCAGTCTGATGAGTCTTAACCTCTGGCTCCAATGACGATACAGTCGGTCAACACCGAACATGTACTGCAATTCCCTGTCAGCATGCCAAATCTACAAAAGATGCTGGATCCTGATAGCAGCTGCCCAGTGCTCATCCTCTGCCAGTGGACATTCTGATGACCCACATTTACCACAGAAGTGAAAGAAACAACGAGGACAAGAGCAATGTTCGTCTGCCAACAAGAAATAAAGGAGGTGAGCAACCACTGACCAATGCAGCAACCAAATCAACCGAGTGCTGATCAACATGAATGGATGAAAACATAGCCAGATGCCAGAATGACCTCCAAGCTTGCAGAAAGAACCAGTCATGGTAGAACCTACATTCATGCGACAGTAGTGCAAATAAATTATGGAAGGCCTATAAGGCCTGAAATTTTGAATTCAAAGGGGGAGATGAGGTAGTGATAATGTAGTAATGTAAATGTATAAATTAGTAATAATGTAAAACAGACAGTAAACTATATAATCATTTCAAGTATATATGGATAAGGATTGGAGGTGGGGGAGAGGGGATGCAGTATAAGGGTCTGGACCATATCGGGTTAATGTGGGACTGAGAACAGTACCGCCCACACAGTGATGTAAGAGTGCACATGACCTGCACCCAGGGTCAGCTGAGTATTGAACAGAGCCATGTGTAGAAGCATGGAGTCAGTTCCTTGCCTGTACCCTTGACTGTATAGTTATAAATAGTGCTAAGAGTCATTAAAGAATTACAGTTAACCTATGTATGACTACGCATGAAGACCTCTTCAGACCAACCAAACTGTAACCAACACCCTATAACACTAACATCTAGAAATAATGTATGAAATGTGAGAATTCCATTGAGAACAGAAGATATAGTTAAGCTGTGGATTAAAGAGCAGAGCTAACCAAGGTCAGATGTTATAACTGATATTTAGACTTTCAAGCAACATGAAGAAATTATGTATTTTGACAATGGAGTGATATAACATTTTCATTCCTTCATTGAAGAATATGGAGGTACCATCACTTTGAGAGGAATAAAAGCTCTGTGCGCCAAAGTTGCGTGATTGAGTGAGTGTAGATTTGGTAGCATCACCAAAAGAACAAATACAATTGGATGGGAAGCAGAGGAATTAAATGACAGAAAGAAGGAACAAAGTGAGAGCAAAGAGCTCCTGAGCTAATAACTGAGAATGAGTGAGACATTAACTGGAGCATAGATGGAGCGCAAACAAGACAATCATGACAGAGCCATGTGACTTATTTAGAGGATGCCACAATATCAGGTTTTGGATGTGTCCATGGCATTAATTCACCAGAGTTCCAGAGATGTATGATGTACTTACAGGTGACCTATAGACTGCAGTGCTGAAAATCATACTGGTGATGATATATTAGCCTGAAACTTTGAAGGAAATAGATAAACGCATCTTTAATTTATGACTTGTATACACAAAGTTAAATTGCAGCAACCAGAATTCATCCATTGAAGCAACTCCAGCTCACAGCTGTGAATTTTTTTCATCTGGAAATGCAAATTGCGGATGATTCAATTCACTAGTCAGAACCAAAAATTTGGTTCTGTGACAGGGCATTTGGACTTGATAAAACAAAAGTTCTGAGTGCCTGGTCATAATGGGATTCAAATTTATGACAAAGACTGGTGGATCTCCATGGTGGTTCCAGTTGGACCAGGGTATCTGCTATATAAAATCAAAATACAAGTGGAAAGTCTGTTGTATTTTCATTTTGGAAAAATAGCTTGCAAAAACAGTGAGTGTTTTTTATCGCATTGTAATTGAGTGATTAAAGGGTGATGTGTCTCTGGTTCTCTGATCTGATTGCTTGTAAGGCTGCTATACAGGAACCATAGCTCAACCATTTAATTAGATCATGGTTGATCTGTACCTCAACTCCATTTGCTCCATAATCCTTGATATCTTTACGTAACAAAGATTTTGGGCTTGAGAGCTCTAATTTTCAAAGCAGCCACAGCCTTTTGGGGAAAGAATTCCAGATTTCTACTGCCATTCTGCGAAAAAGAAATTCTCATTTATTCCGGAATAGCCTAGCTCTTGAATATAATGTTATGTTGCCTTGTCTTGATTTCCCCACCAGAGAAAATTGTTTCTTATCAATCCTGTCAAATCCTTTAAACATTTTAAACACCTCGATCAGGTCACCTTGTAATTGTCTAATCTCAAAATAAATGAAAACCACATTTATGCAACCTGCCCTTGTAATTTAATCCTCTGAGCTCTGGTATAGTTCTGGTGATTCTGCATTGTCCATCTTCCAAAACGAATACATCCTTCCCACGATGAGGTGCTCCAAACAAATGTAGTATTCCAGATGGGGACTGACAAAGGCTCTGTACAACTTAAGCAGAGCACCCTCCATTTTGTTTTCCTGTCCCTTTGACATAAAAGCCAGCATTCCTTAGTCGTCTTTGTTTTTCCTGTGCCTATTTACTTGCAATGATTTGTGAACTGCCAACTATCTTTGTTCCTCTTCAGTGTATATCTTCCTTGAATCCAAAGTTGATTACTTCTTACTGGTCTATCTTGAACTCGGTTTGCCATAGTTTTGCCCATTCACCTTTTATCCATTAATGGGATATTTACATCATTGGCAAGGGCAACATTTATTGCCCTTCCTCAGTTGGCCTTAAGAAGGTAGTGATAAGCTGCATTAGAATAGAACCATAGAATGCCTTCAGTGTAGGAGGAGGCCATTCAGCCCATCAAGTCTTCACCGACTCTCTGACAGTGCCCACCACACCGCCCTATCCCTGTAACCCCTCATATTTACCCTGACTAATCCACCAAGCTACACATTTTGAGACACTAAGTGGCAATTTAGCATGGCCAGTCCACCTTTGGACTGTGGAAGAAAGCTGGAGCACCTGGAGGATGCCCATGCAATCATGGGAAGAACGTGCAAACTCCACACAGTCACCCAAGGCCAGAATCGAACCCAGATCCCTCGCACTGTGAAGCAGCAGTGCTAACCATTCTGCCACTGTGCCGCCTTAAACAGCTGGAATCTGTGTGGTGAAGGTGCTTCCCAATGTGCTGTTAGGTAAGTTTTTCCACGAAGGAGTGGCAATATACTGCCAAATCTGAATGGTATGAAAAATTTGGAAGGGAACTTGGAGGTGGTGATGCTCCCATGCGCCTGCTACCCTGGTCCTTTAGGTGGCAGAGGTACAGATTTGAGAGATGCTGTCAAAGGGAGTTGTTGCAGTGCATCTTTTAGATGGCACTCACTGTAGACATGGTGTGCCATTGGTAGGGGAAGTAAATGTTTCAGGTGGTGAGTGGGGTGTCACTCAAATGGGGTGCTTTGTCCTGAATGATGTTGAACAACTGAGTGCTGTTGGAACTGCAATCATCCAGGCAGATGGATAATATTTCATCACCCTCTTGACTTGTGGAGGCTAAGAAACAGTGGGGTTTGTTTAACTCAGTTGGCCAGATGGCTAGAGTGTGATGCAGAGTAATGCCTATGGCTTGGGTTCAATCCCTGGACTGGCTGTGGTAGGTCATGAATGTCTGCCTACTTGCCTTGTCCCATGCTTGTGGAGTGGTGCCCCTTGAGCTTTATACAACCAATAGGAGAGAGATGCCTATGGTCCTTCAAAAACTATGGCTAATTACTCTTGTCTTGTATCTTGTAAATGTTTGAAGGACTTTGTGAATCACTTGTTGCATAATACCCAGTCTCTGACCTTTAGCAGCTACAATATTTACATAGCTGGTCATTAGTAAGCCCCCAGGATGTTAATGTTGGGTTTCAGTGATGGTAATTGCAGTTGAATGTCAAGGGCAGGTAATTGGACTTGCTCTTGAGGAGGCATTCATTTCCTGGAGCTTGTGTGACATGCCATTGATCAACTCAAGCCCAAATGTTGTGCAGGTTTTACAAATGTGCACAATTGCTTCATTATCCGAGGAGTTGAAAATGGAAATGAGCACTGTGCCACTTCAGAAAACACCTCCACTTCTGACCTTTTGGTGCAGAGAGTCTCATTGATGAAGCAGCTCAAATTGTTTGGCCAAGGATATTGCCTTGTGGACCTTGTGCAGTAATGTTGCGTGACTCAAATGATAGGTCTCTAGGAATCACAATCATCTTCCTTTGAGCTAGTGCAAACCATCCCCAGCCAGTGGATAATTTCCCCCCCCCCCTCATTCCCACTGATTTCAGGTTTATTATGGTTTCTTGTTTCCATACTCTGTAAAATACCAACTTGTTATTTGAGGGCAATTACTCCATTCACCTCTGGAATTCAGCTTGCTTCTGCATGATTGGACCATTACTGTAAGAAGGCCTGGCACCAACTGGTCTGAGCAGAACCGAAACTGAGAATTGGTGAGCAGCATATTGGTGAGTAATCATTGACAGCAGTGTCAATGACACCTTTCACCATTTTGCTTATGATCGAGTAAAGACTAATGGGTTGATAATTGGTTGGGTTGGATTTGTCCTTTTTGTGGACAGGGCATATCTGGACAATTTTCCACTTTGTAGGGTAGATGCCTGTGTTGTCGCTGTATGGGTACCACTTGACTAGTTTGTTCTGGAGCTGAAGTCTTCAACACCACAGCCAAGATGTTCTTGACCAATGATTCAATTGCTCAAAAAACAGCCTATTTGAAATCTTAAATTCAAACAAATCAACAGAAATAGAATTGAGTTATCTTGGATTTAAAAACCGGAATCCCTGGATACAAAGTGTTCAGGAAAGATAGGAATGAAAGAAATGAAGGCGGGGTCGTGGTATTGATTAGGGAAAGCAGTGCAGTGCTGGAGATGGAGGATGTCCCAGAGAGGTCAAGGACAATTGATTTGGCTAGAGCGAAGGAACAAGAAAGGTGCAGTTACACTGTTTGGTGTAGACTACAGGCCACCAACTAGTGGAAAGGATGTGGAGGAAGAAAGTTGCAAGGAAATTTGAGAATTCGCAAAAATGATAGAGTGGTTATAATCGGGATGTTAATTATCTAAATGTAGACTGAGATATGTTAGGGCACTGGGCCAGAACCCCAAGTTATATTAGAAAGCTAGACTAGACCCCCAACAATTTCTATATTTGGCATACATGTGAGGATAGGATGTTTTACTCCGAGTGATTACGCTGACAGCGTAGGGATCTTTTAGAATGAAACAAACTTTATTTAATAGCAGTTTAAATATAACCCTAACAAATAAATCAGCTTAACCATTGACAGTTGAACAATATTTAAAAATGAAAGGAAACAACTTTTTTGCCAGCTTATGACTGTCCCAGTTCCAAATAAGTCATAATCATGCATAAATTAAATCCACTTTTAAATAAATAGTTAGCAAACCCCAGGCATACTTGCTTTCAGAGAATGATAGAGTCCCAGAAACCTACAAAATCCTTCGAACTTCAAACAGATTTCAGCTGCAACCAATCACAGCATCACATGACCCTGCCAATCACTAATCAGAAATTCCAAGGGAACTTGAGTAAACAAAAGTTGGTTAGCTTTACTTAAAATAAATACTTGCAAGGCTGAAATGAGTAATTGTCTTGCTCTCCCAAAATCTGAGCTGCAGTCCCACCAGACATACCGACTGCCTGTAGAATAAAGCTGAATTTTTAAACATTCCCCTTAAACATAAACATATATATCAATTGCACTGCTGTCATCACAATAGCAGTAGTGTGAAGGACAGAGAGGGGCAAGAGTTCCAAAAGTGCGTTCAGGAAAATTTTCTTCAGTATGTTTCCATTTCAATGAGGAAGGAGGCACGCTGGACCTGGTTGTTGGAAATGAACCTGGCCATCTAGACCAAGTGTCAGGAGAACATTTTAGGGGTGGTGTATCACAAAGTTTCCGCTGACGATGGAAAATGACAAAGAACTGTCTAGAGCGAGAAAAATTAACTGGGGAAAGCCAACATCTAGAAGAAGAATGGATCTAGGCCAAATAAATTTGTGTCAAAAGGTTGGCAGGAATAACTATGCTGTTCAATGGGCTACCTTCACAGAAGAGACGATTTGGGCAGTTGAGGTATATTCCTTCAAAAGGGAAAGATAGGGCAAACACATCCCGAGTACCCTGAATGACAAAGGAGATAGAAATCAAGATGAAGGAGGAAAAATGTGCTTATGACAGGTGTCAGGTAGATGGTAGAAAGCTTGCACGCCGTGAACTCCCACAAACGGCAATGTGTTAATGATCAACTAATCTGATTTTGTGATAGTGATTTAAGGGAGTTAGAGTAGGATTAAAGAAAGTAGGATGAATTATGCATGATTATTAAAGAAAAACTGGGAAGTGGCCTGTCCTTTGAATGCTGCAACTTTTATTCAAATCCTGTCCATTCCAATGAGATGAATGTCTCCTACCAGTTCTAAATCTTCAAAGAGGTAAGTTTGGGATAGCCTTCATCATTTCCATTCTGCACAATTTCACACAAATGGTAATGTATTGGTAATCTTAACTAGTGCCTCAAGGATTTCTAGTGCAATAAGTTGAAATATCCCACTGCTGCAGTGGATGTTGAGCCTATGTTCTACCTAAGATTGCCTAATTATCCCTGAAGGGTGTAAAAAATGTTGTATTCCTGAAAAATTTCCGGTGAGAGCTATTCAACAATATTAATCCAAAACTGTTCAGGTTGTAACTTTCTTCATTGGCAAAGGCAGAATTGTATGTCATTTTCTTTACTTACTGATGTGGTAATGTCATCCATTGTTCAGATTTCTTGGCATGTTCCAGGGGAAAATTCCGGCACTATATTTGTAAGAAGTCTTACAACACCATAAAGCCCAACAGGTTTATTTGGAATTTGTGATTCCAAATAAACCTGTTGGACTTTAACCTGGTGTTGTGAGACTGCTTACTGTGCCCACCCTCGTCCAACGCCAGCATCTCCACATCATTATATTTGTGTTGATGCTGATTTTAAAAATTTCTGCTCAAACCAAGACTAAACTGAGTTTTAGGGCCTATTGAACAGATGGACATTGATCTACGACAAGTTAGCTTTATAACTGGATGTCTGTTTGCCATATTAAATGGGTCACTAATCAAGTGTGGCAGTGTTTAGCTGCCAAGTAGTTGATAGGAATCGCTCATACATAACTGCATGAGTAAAACCTTGATTGATAAAGTAGTGTTTTCTTCTGTCTCATTGTGTTTCTATTTAGGTTTCCTTTGTAGTTGGATCCTTTGCTGTGCTTGGATCCTGAAAACTGACTCCTTTGAAGCTGTGTGTTTTAACCACTCTTAATAACTTCTCCATACTTCAGTTGTCAGTATGTGGCGTAAAAGTGTTCTCTGATCTGTAAGTTCAAGGCCTTTTGTATGTAAGGTTATATAAATATTGACAGTGGTTTTTGATATGGTATCTTAGCCTGGCATCAATTTTTTTACCTATGTACAAGTGAAACAGCAGCTAGAGGATGATGGATTGTTGGATAACCAGTTCACAAATTGTGAATGTTCAAGACAAAAAAGCCTGCTTGACTGGCACCTCATCCACCACCTTCCTTCACTATTGCATCATGGCTACAGTGTGTACCATCTGCAAGATGCACTGCAACAACTCAGCGAGACGACTTCAGCAGTATGTTCCAAACCTGCAGTTTCAACTGCCTAGAAGGATAAGGGGATCACCACCACCTTCAATTCTCCTCAATGTCTCTCTCAGTCTTCACTTGGACAATATATTTATTGTCTGTCATTCATGGTCACCAGGTTAAATTTCTGGCAACCCTCCCTAACAGCACTTTGAGTGCATCCACATCACATGGACTGCAGTGGTTCAGGAAGTCAGCTAGTCGTCACCTTCTCAGGATAAATTAGGGCAACAAAACCCCCACATCCCAAGAGGTTAGTATACAAGTGGTTAGGAAGGCAAATAGAAAGTTGACATTTATTGCACGGGAAACAATATAAAAGTAGGGAAGTTTTGCAGCAGCTGTATAGATCATTGGTGGGACCGCATCTGGAGTAGTGTGTACAGTTTGGATCTTATTTGAAAAAGGATGTAAATGCTGTTAGAAGAAGTTCAGAGAAGGTTCGCTCAACTTATCCCTGGGGTGAAGAGCTTATCTTATGAGGAAAGGTTAAACAGGTTGGGCATATACCCACCAGAGTTTGAAAGAATGAGAAATTATCTTATTGAAACATGAGGACTTGATAGGGATAGAATGCCGAGAGTATATTTCCTCTGGTGGGGGTGACTAGAACTAGGGGCATAGTTTTAAAAATAAGAAGTCTTCCATTTAAGACCAGGATGAGGATAACTTGAAGAGTTGTTAGTCTGGGGCATTCTCTTTTCCAGAAAACACTGGAGGCTGAGTCATCAAATTCAGCTTTGAATACATTCAATGATAGATAAGGGATATGGGTGGGGGAGTGGGGGGGGGGGGGGGGGGGGAAGAGGAGGAGGGGGGGGGGGGTAGCGGATGGGAAAGTAGAGTTGAGATCACAACCAGATCAGCTATGATCTTATCGAATGGTGGAGCAGGTTTGAAAGGCTTGAATGACATACTTCGGCTCCTCAGTCCTATGTTTGTTTGAACAAATTTAAAAAAACAGAAAGTCATTCAGTCCAACTTGTCTGTTTTTTAATGCTGCAGAAGAGTCTTCCACTTTGTCATCTGACTGTGATCAAGCATATTCTATTTGTTTTTCCTCCTTGTATTTATCAAGCTTCCGCTTAAGTACATCTCTGCTGCTCACAACTACTCAATCTGATCATGAATTCCACATTCTGACCACTCTCTTGGTAAAGACGTTTTTCCTGAATTCCATATTGGATTTATTAATGACTATCTTATTTTTATGACAACTAGTTCTGGTCTCCTCGTGTTTTTTCATTTGGTATAAAAGTGTAGCTACTAAAATATTAAGACCCATCATTGTCTAGGAGAACAGTTGAATCATGTCCGAACCAGCAACAAGCAAAGAAATGGAGCGGACTCTTTACACAGGTAAAGAGAACTGAAACATGCAGTGATATGCAGAAATGCCAAAAGTTGGGCCTTTGATCTTCAGTTGAACTTGTGACGCTCATGTGCCTTTAAGATATTTTTAAAAATCATGTTCTCTGCAGTTTGTAAGCAGGCCTTTTGGGTTCATTGTGGCACCAGCTGCCTGCTTAGCAGTCCTTTTATTGCGGCTTCAATTATTTAAATGAAGTTTTGTTTATTTTTACTCTGGGCTTCATGCATAGAACATAGAACAGTACAGCACAGAACAGGCCCTTCGGCCCACGATGTTGTGCCGAGCTTTATCTGAAACCAAGATCAAGCTATCCCACTCCCTATCATCCTGGTGTGCTCCATGTGCCTATCCAAGAACCGCTTAAATGTTCCTAAAGTGTCTGACTCCACTATCACTGCAAGCAGTCCATTCCACACCCCAACCACTCTCTGCGTAAAGAACCTACCTCTGATATCCTTCCTATATCTCCCACCATGAACCCTATAGTTATGCCCCCTTGTAATAGCTCCATCCACCCGAAGAAATAGTCTTTGAACGTTCACTTTATCTATCCCCCTCATCATTTTATAAACCTCTATTATGCAGTGTCCAGGATTTTACAACCTTTTTAATTGTTAGGGAGAAGATTGATTGACAAGTCAAAGTCAGATGATTCTTCCCCAGAAGAATCCAAGAATTCACTTTTAGTTTTGGTTCAGGGTCAGAAGCTGTCCTGGTTGTCAAGTTGCAGGCAGGTTTTTTTTTCTCTCTCCCTGGTATTATAGATTCTGCTGGCTTGCCTTCCTGGAGTGAGAATTTTGTCTCTTGCAGTGGTTTGCTGACTGAAAGCTAGAGGCCAGCAGTGGCACTATCTCTTCCTGGAGGGCTGCTGGAAGTTACAAGGCTGGGAAGTCAGTTTTAATTCTCCAACCAAAGGACTAAGTTCCAGCATCACGTCAACATTCATATTTTTTGTTCTAAATCTGAGGCGAGGGTATGTTTTAAGGAGGTTTGTTTGGTTGGAATATTTCATATATTTGTCAAAGGTTATACAATATCATGTTTTTTTTTCTTGTTTGTAATAGGTTAAAAGTTATTGCAATATATTAACAGGATTCTTAAATAAACTTTGTTTGATAAAAGCTCCCTAGTGGATCATTTGAATCATACTTGAAGTGAAACATCTCATGTTTACCCTAGCTAAATTCAAAATGCAAAACGTATGATCCAGATGGACTTCATAAGACACTTTGGAGTTTCTGACTTGAAGTATAACAAACTGCAGTAAGAAATATCCCATCTAACCTGCATCTTTTTGCACATTGGTTGTACTGAACATTTTAAGTGTCTTTAGATTGCAGGCCCAACTTGTATTCAGCGCACTACTACTATGTCAAAGTGTAAGGTGACATTACAGCTTTGTCCTATTGGAAACATGCATTTCTAGCCACTTCCATTGATACAGCATCCCTGACATGATGAAACATCCCAAGGCACTTTACAGAGGAAACTAGCTGGGAATTGAGCAGCACAATGAAAATGGTTAGAGCAAGGTGGCCAAAGACATGTTTGAAGAGGTCAATTCTAAGAAGACGTCTTAAGTTGGGGCGAGAGGGAATGCCAAAGGATTTGGACCAAAACATTTGAGAGCATAGGGTAGGTGTGGGGGACATGGAGAATATCAGAGATATGGTGCATGGTTGAAAGAAGGATGGAGCAAGGCCATCAGTTTGAAGACAAAAGGAAGGATTTCGAAGTCAATTCACTTAGTTGGGAGAAGGTGGCAGGAAGCATTTAGCCGTTAAATGATGATGAGCATTGGATTTGGTGGATTTGCAGGAAAGGAAGTGGGACATGGGTTTCTGGTTTACTGCAGGATTTGCTGCTAGACCAATAATGATCTGTAAACAGAGACTTTCAAGAACTGTGGTTCCTCTGATCATGCACTGACTTTAAAAATCTCTGAAACAGGAATTGAATATTAAATTCGAACTTAACTGGAGACTTGTGGGCCAATGAGTCCAGAGGAGAAAATATAGGAGTGTCATACAAAGTTAGAAAAGGCAATTAGCATTTTCCGTTTTGTATCCCCTCCACTTTGTGGAGTGTATATATAATATATATCACCAAAAACATGTAGCAGCTGTGGCTCAGTTGGTAGCACTCTCACCTCTGGAGTGGGACTTGAACTTAACAGCTTTCTGGCACAGACTAAGCACAAATGTCGAGGCTGACACTCCAGTACATGACAAAGCGCTGAACTGTCAGAAGTATCATCTTTTGGATGAGATGTTAAACCAAGGCTGTGTTCTCAGGTGGACATAAAAAATCCTACTGCACTATTTAAAAGAGCAGAATTGCTATCCCTGGTGTTCGAGCTAATATTTATTCCTCAATCATTGAGATTATCTGGTCATTATCACACTATGGTAGCTGGCAATGTACAAATTGGGTGCAGCATTTTCTACATTCCAAGAGTGACTATACTTCAAGAGTATATTTCATTGGCTGTAGAGTGTTTTGCATGCTCTGAGGTTTTGAAAGAAGATACATAAATGCAAACCTGCCTTTTTACAGTTTTTTAATTGATTCTGGGTGCATTCATATAAAATGCTACATAACTTCAAGTTTCTGTATCCTAAAAAGCCCTAGGATCTGTGTCATTAGAGCAGTTCATTTTCCCCAAAGTTCCTTGTGCCTTACTTCAGACCTCTTCCTGCCAGAAATTTGGCATGAAGGCTTAAGTATTTCAACAGGATCAGTTAGCCAGGCAGACGATCTCACATTCTGTTAACTTATCCTGCCTTGTCAGATTTTTTTTGTTTTTTCAAAAACCAACAATACCTTCAACAGATATACGAAGCTATTTTTTAGAAGAAAAAGCATGTCATTTCGGTTATATGGTAACACCAAATTGTACTACACTTCAATCAGCACAATCATAATTGTCTGTCAATGTGGTAGGAGGCTCTTTCATCAACATTATATGCTCTTTAAAGACTGCAAATAAAATGGGCAAAATTTAAATTTTACCTGCAGCATGAAGCATCTGCCTAAACTGGATAATGACTGTATAGTACATGCTTCTGCATTGACTCATGGTACATATTGCCTGTTTCAAAAAGTCCAAGTGCCTCCATAGTTGAGTCAGCATTTGTGCCCTAGCACCTAGTGAAGGCTTTGATTATTGTGCAATATGGAATGATTCACTTAGGATCTGTTCATGATCCTTTACAAAATGCTTGTCTTGTAAATATGATGTCACAACTTTAAAATTTGCATTCAGTTCAGGAAATGTCCTGACAGGAGCAGCTGCACAGATTTGATGTACTAATTGGAACAAGGCGGACAAGCACAATGCAAGCCTAAGAAATGCTGTTATGTCAGGTTGGATGTAGCTGAAAACTCATTGGATCCTTTTACAGTTGTAGGTGTGAAAGATTTATTAGCACTGAAAACATCTAAGACATTACCAACACTAAGTTCTATGTAAGTCAAGAACATGGTAAACTTGATTCCTCCAAGCAAGTCTCCCTTCCTGTTGTGGAAGTCCCAACACTTTAAGAGCTGTACTACTGAAGCAACTCAAGTGCTGGTTGACAGCAAGTGTACGCCAGACCTTCACTTGCTTTAAAAAATTGGAAACCTCCCTCTGAGGGACAGCAGGTGGACTTCCCACAGAATAATGCAAGAAGGTATCCTGAATTATCTGCTTCGGGGTAATGGTCAACCTTACTTCCTTGCACCGACATAGTCATTTATACTCTGGTTTGTCCCTTTTGAGTCATCCTCAGAAAAGAAGGATTTGAGGAAACATGAGTGAACTTGCTGCCCTTCCCTGCATAGTGTACTTGAAAATCAAAGGACATATGGACCTGGGTGGTTGAGGCATTAGATCCGCCTAGTAAAATTATCTATATTCAAATTAAAAATGGACTAAGTGTATAGGATTCACAGACCTAAGTGAAATCAAGTTGTAGGTTTAATTTTTGTCTGGCAGAAAAGGCTGCAATAGAAGAGGTAAATCCTGCCACAATGAATTCGCCAACAGGGATCTAATTGGATTATAATGGAATGCTACCAGGCCCATTGGACAGAGTTTGTTCATCAAAGGCTCGTACAGCTTTCGACATTGTTAAAATAGAGCAGTAAAACGGGTTATGTTCCTTGTCTTGCAGTGAAGCAATCCAGGAAAATATTAAGAATTATTTCACCTTTTTCATGGCTGCTCCTCAAGCACCAGCATAGAGTTTCAATTGGTAGTATATGCAAAAGTGTGATATACAGCATTGTGTAGCTTTAGCAGCAGCATATTTTTAAATACTTTCATGGGATGTGGACATTGCTGGCTAGGCCAGCATTTATTTGTCTATCCCTAATTGCCCTTTGAAGGTGCTGGAGAGTCACCGCCTTGAACCAGTGCATCCCATGTGATTGTAGGTACATCCATAGTGCTGTTAGGGGAGGGATATTAACATCTTTGAAAGATTTGTCCTGACAAATGGTACTCCGAAGCAAGAGGCTCCTATCTCAAATCTGGAATGTGTTCCTACCATGTATGGAAATCACAGAATTAAGTATAAATATGGGTTTATTCTCCACATACTATATACCTACCCATTTGTTATTACAGGTCCTGAAAGTAAATTATTTGAGAGATCTGGGGAATTTGTGTTATGTTTCAGGTCAGAGTATATTGGTGCAATAGTGGATGCCTTTGGCATTAATAGAGTGCAGGAGTGGGATGTCGTATGTTGTTCCTCCTTTCTGTAGTGTTATCTCTCTATTTTTAGTCATGTGCTTATAATTTGTCAGCTAACTTGTACTATGGTGTAAGGAAGGTAAATAATATTTGAAGAATGACGACCTTACAAGATATGGCATCCATTTTTGTTTTGCCTTTTTCCTACTTTTTACACCTCTGGATCCTGAAGGCATTGACTTCTGCTTGGGAATGTTTTCCTAGGTACAGTCTCCTTCAGATACCTTGCACTATTGCTCATTTTTCATCTTGTTCGTCCAGATAATGAATGTTAGCAGACATTTCAACATCAAAGCTAAAGCTGTTTCTGTTCTTACTGGCCTTTCACACGTGCACTTAGCGCTGGTTCACTGGATAGATGATCACGAGCAGAAACTGACTGATTTTCCTTTCTCCGGCCCAGGGGTTCTATAACCAGCTGCAGCACCCCAGCTGAGATCAACTAGCTCAACGTAGACTGGAAATGGAACCTGGGCCTTTTTTCATGAGCATGTTTTTAAAGGGAATGTGTTGCTCATCATTCTTAATCTGGTCCTTTTCAGTCAAATACTTTGGCCTAATTTTAAAGGTATTTTAAATCAGATATTTAATGAGTAAAATGTGTTTAAACTTCAAATAATTAAAAATGTCTGGCACATTTCATTTTGATTATGGTTATTATAATTCTAAATCTATTTGATCTTGCTGAAAATTTGTATGATAAATAGATATTTTGGTTGTGAATAATTTATATATTTTAAAAAAGCATATTTTTTAAAAGCTGTAGATGTTTTTGATAAAATAGATTGATATTTGTGAGTATTCAAGTCTGCACTGATTTCTGGTTGACCCACTGACAAGGCTATGAATTGCCTTCACTTCTATTCTGCAGGTTAGGACACATAACAATGTCTGTCGTAGTTTAGGTAAAATTGCTTTTTTAATGAAGTGTTCCCTACTGACATAATCTTTTGCAGAGGGATGAATCTATAGGCCAATGGGAATAGAATGTTCGAATTATACCGACCTGTTAACACGTCATGTTTTCAGCTAGCAATTTGCTGACATGATGCGTTTCCAGTGACTGAACTCAACTGCCAATATGAAGAAAAAAGAAAATACAGGACAGGAGAGCCTTTCGTCAATCTATCATTCTTTTGTATCTTCTGCTCTTTTATTTAAAAATAATCTTGAGGATTTTTTTTCAGTATTTTCCTCTGATAATCATAATATTACAATTCAAAATCTGTCGCACGCAGTATTGTGTCCCTTTATGCCAGTTCATTTCAGAGATGGTTGGTAATATTTTAATTAAGTATTCCATTTGGAACAGCACTAATGAGTTGGCAAGCTGCAAAGTCGCAGAAGCAGAATGAATTGTTGCCCTTGGTTAGCGCACTAGCATGTATATATTCTATTGATTACAATTCAAGCAGAGCAATGACAACTGTTAATCAATGCCAGGGCAGTAGATTTGTATCTTTAAATAGAAGTGTCAAAGAATGCTGCAAAACTTTATTAACCTTACAAGCAAACAATACGCAAGTCAATTTAGGTGAAAAGAAATCAACTGGAATTTGTAACTTTTACTACTTATCCTTTGTTCTTTTTCAGTGTGAAAAAGATGATTGAAATTTGTTTTTTTTTCACCATTTTCCAATTCAAATAGTTAGTAGGATTCCATGAATGGACAAGCATGATTTAAGATCTGAATTATGTCTTTTGCTTTCTCCCCTTGCAGAGATAACAACAAAGGTCTAACAATTAAATCTGATTATGGCAAATTGCAGACAGGAATGCCGATGGGATTCCCATTATATTTTCAATCTGAGTGCATTATATCGTGAATCAGATTTTGTAGGTTACAAGTCATTGATTTATGTGCACTTAATATACAATGAGACATATAGAAACATTATTTTGAAGTACATAGTATCTGTTTGAGCTCAATGTTGTCTGGTTCTGTAGACTTAATTTTGAACCATGTATCTGAGAGTTTTTTAAAAATTTGTAAATATTGCTGAAGGAATCCATTTGTCTGAACAATCTTCAGAATTCCAGTAAGACCTATGGAGACATAAAGACCTTGAATTTTAACCCCTTTAATTATTTTGTTGATCAAAATAATAATGCTATTTTGTCAATATCTATTGAAGATGAATCTACAAGATCATGATGACTACTTCATGAAATTCTCATGTAGAAAAATAGAAATATAATAATTTTATCATCACTGTCTGTAATCAAAGAGTTCTTGCTGACACATTCGCTTGCTGAGCTCATAATCGCGATGCAAAATTCATGCTTAGATCTAACTAGCTGTGAATCAGATGATGCAGCCATTTTAGATAAAGCAAATGGGAAAAATCTAAAATTTAGTTCACCAGAGATTTCATGAGGTCCAGAGTTGGTGTTCAAGACTCTCAGGGCAATTACATTCCAACTGTATATCATTGTGCCACCACCTCTGTTGGGTCTGTCCTGCCAGTGGGAGGACATCCCAGTGATGGTGATGCCTGGAACATTATCTGTAAGGTTCTGATTCTGAGAGTATGACTACGTTAGGCTGTTGCCCGACAAGTCTGTGAGGCTGTTCTCCCAATTTTGGCACAAGCCTCCAAATCTTAGTGAGGAGGACTTTGCAGGATCGGAGGACTGCGTTTGTCATTGTAGTTTCTAGTGCCATCTCTATGCCAGGTGGTCCATCTGGTTTCATTCTATGTGGATTTGAGAGTCATTCTGTTCTCTTGATCTTCCAAATGGCCTATTAAAAATGGCAGTGCATGGTGAAGAACAGTACAGAGCCATACTTAGAGGTCGTGTGCCTTTGTTCGAACATTGCTTTTCCAGTATCCTTCTGTTACCAAGAACCACAGTTTCTACAGTTCCCCTCTGTCAGTGTAATGACCACCCTGATGCATTCTATTGAATTTCTGATCTTATAGATGATGACATACTATGTTGTAAAACCGGACAGTAATGTTGGAATTTCCTAGTTCAGTGATGCAGAAGACCTGTCCCACTGACCCCCTTTCACCAAGTGGATGTGCTTAACTGTACCATGAAAAATGCATATGGTCCATAAGTTGGTATCAGTCTAATCCTTTTGTTAAATGTTGCTGTACTCATGCACAACATTCCTCTTCTATTTTAAGTAAACTCAATTTCTCAATATATGAAAACTTGCCAATTTAAAAAAAAATCCAGATTCTGGAAGAATTTTATACTTTCAAATTATCAAATGATGCACAGCACATATTGTTGGTGGTACCTTGTTTTAGAAGGTTAGACCAAAGTCTGCCATCTTGGATTTTTCTTGCTTGAAGCCATATTTATTGCATTTTGATAACTGACGTATGTAAATGCCCTGTTCATTTTTTAAATTACCAACATAACACAGAAACATTCAGCATTTTCATCACTGGTTAAGTATTATGTACAAATACTCAGATGTACAGTATGTATCCTGATTACAAGACTTGCAAATTAACATATCCTTGTTTTGATTGTTGTCACCCTTTTATTGGTTTTAAGAGTAAATCTGCTGCATTTCTGGGAAGAAGACTTTGAAGGATATGAGAAAGTGGGTAGGTTGGGTTGATGAATGAAAAAGGGACAAACCTATCACATCTATTAATCTTTTTACAGTATTTTTTATGAGAAGTCTTTCCTTTAATGCATACCTCCTGTAAGAGTTGTTCTTCCTGCTTGACCTTATTGGATAAAAGAAGTGAGATCCAGGAAAATCACCATCTCCAGTTTCCCCTCTGTTGCCATTCCCTTATTATTGCTGGCGTGAAAACAGGTAGTTCAGTCATTGACATCATTATGAGAGCACCATTACTGCAAAGGCTTATGGGGAATGTGTACCACCACCTACTCGCGATACTGACGCTACTCTATCAATTAAAGAAACGTTACTTTGACAGAGAACAAAGTACACAACACAACTTTTCCACCTGGTACTCGGACACTTAAGAAAATACTTTTGTTAAACAGCAAATCCTCCAGCAGTCTGCTGGTATATTTCTAAAATTATGTTCTTCAGTTCAGATTGCCTCATGGTAATAAATTTACTAATTTCACATGAATATGTATGCACAGTACAATAATTTTACAAAGGATGTGTTTGCAAGTCGGTAACATGGCTGGAAGGGTCAGGTGGTTTTCTTGAGTAATTCAAACTTTGCTGATTTGGCTTATAAACTTCATTTGATTGTATGAAAACAATGTTGATTAAAGCTTATCGTGTTTCCATGCTATTCACTGCAGAAATGTTGGGTCTCATGCAGGTAATAACTTGCTGGTTGCAAGAAAACAGGAAGACTTTTTTAAAAAGAGTCTTAATGCACGATTAATTCACTCGGGAGGCTGGATCGTACCCGGGAAATAAAGGCTTTTATTAGCCACAAGAATGGAGCATACTGCTTAACAATACAATCCCAGACTAAAGGGTCACTAGGAAGTGCAGTGACCTTTATACTCCTATAGGAAGGCGGAGCCAACCGGAGTGTACCACAGAACAATACCAACAGGTGGAACACCCCAACCCTAACCCCAACAGTGACAAGAGTAACATATGTACATAGTGATAACCATCTATGGTTCAGTACCCATAGTGGTAACCATCTATGGTTCACCACAAGTCTTTCTTTGCGATCTGATGTATTTACTGTGGGTTAATACCAGCTGTGCAAGATTTTTGCAATGGGAGCTGGAGTTATAAGTAACTCCACAAAACCTGGTATGTAATAAGTACCTTGTCATAATTGGAGATTCTGATACAAGTGATAAATCACATGATTTGCATTAGGGTTATTGCACAGATTCACGTCATGATATCAAATTTGTGTTGTTTATTTGAACTCCTGTGCATTTAGAAAGTTTTTCAAAAATTGCCACTTGGGTTTATCGTTTCCTTAATTGTAATTTTAACCAGAAGCAAGGAAGGCAATTAACCATAGTCCAGAAGGGACCGTATGCACACCTCTGTTAGTGAGAGATGAGAGAAAGAGACAAGTGATTATATAGCTTGAGGGGCACCACTCCAAGGAGGCAGGCCTCCATTAATTACCCCATCCAGTATGGTGATTGAACCCATGCTGTTGGCGTCGTTCTCACCATGCACTATCCATCTAGCTAACTGATCCCCACAAGTTTAACCAGAAAAAATTAAAACCAAAAATAAATAAAATGCATGTTTCTTTGAATAATTGAGAAAGTGACCATTTGCATTGGAAAATGCTGCAAGAGACTGGAACAAAGAAAATGATTAAATGATTAGAGATGATGGCAGAAATATAGCAGTGTTATTCATGGGCCAGCCCTTTTTGTGTTTCACTTGCGGAATTTGTTTTGTTTCACTTGAGAAATAATACAGCTGAGTTGAGACAAGGAAAATTTAATCTCTGATTCTCCGAGAATCCTGCCTTTTCCATAGATGCATAAATTGATATTTTGCTGTAAATATAAGAAAACTGCAGCTTACTAACCTCTGCAAAATAATTTCTATCAACATATCAACAATCATGGGAATACATTTGATTTAAATATTTATTGCAGACTACAGGGAAAGTTTGAAAAATTTGAATCTATTTTGTTGTGCTGTTTAGCAGTGACAAAAGGATTAAGGTCAACAACAATACCATTCATGATCAAATTAATTGATGAGTATTAAGTCTCATCAGTTGCAGAGCTGAAAGGGTGAGGTTTAAACTCACGGGGGGAGGAGTTTTCGAGACTAAATGGTTGACTCGAGTATTTTAAGGCTTGAGATGATGTGATTAAATCATGCCGAAAGGTATGCAGTTGGAGTTGAGAATACAAGGCTAAAGATTCAGAAAGGGGAAGGTGACGTTCATATTAAATACATTTCAGTCAGCGGTCCTGATGGTGAAGGCCTTGTCGCTGAGCCACACTGATCCAGTTAATTCCTGGTCTCTGCTGAGCTAGCTGATTACACATGCGGCACCATTTGGGATATTATTGGCTCCAGTGCCCTTTGGCAAGGGAAAAATAAACCAGCGAATAGTCCAACTCCTGATTGCTACCCAGTGACTCCTGCTGGAAATCGCACGTACCTGTTGGGTGAGTAGCAATATTGGGCTTAGTTGTCTTGCTGTCTGGAATTGTCATGGTATTTGCTGTCTTGTTTTCCATGTGAAGAAGGGCCAGGCAGATGAAATGCTGGAGACCTGTGGCATTCATGGAACTGTATCCCAGTAAAAGATCGTCTCTTCAGGATTTGGGGTGGGAAAAGAGGTGATAATTGTAAAATTTTTCAGTCAGTGAATTGATTCAAAATATGAATTTGCCACAAATGGTTCTGCACTATTGGTAATTTATTTTAGGGATACCTGTTCTTCTCTCTGAATTTCTTCCTTCTGTATCCTCCCTGAAGGGATTGAATCTTTGCTCATGTACAAGCCTTGAAGAAGTTTTAACAGGCTATTCAAACACCAGGTGCATCATAACCAATTCAAGTCTTGTGCTTACCTCATATTTGCAGGCATGCATTTCCATAACTGGGCTGACAATTTCTTTTTGTCTTTTTCACCTTATTAATTCAGGAGTGTTGACACAAAATGTTAAGCCCTTATTGCCTCTGATTAGGTAACTTAGCATATACCACAAACCGAAACTGTGACCTTTTTTGGTTTGTGGATCTCGGCTTGGCATTGATCCACTGAAGAAACTTACTGGATGTAATCTTAACATTTTTATTTTACCTTGTAATTGACATCAATTAAAACCATTTTTGTGAAGTTAGCTTTCAGTAATTTACATCAGTTGGTGCATGGACCAACAACTGAATGCAAAGGAAATAAAGACTTCTGGAGGGGACACAGGGCAGAGGAGAAATTAAGTTAAGGCTAGAAAAAAGCAGACTGGGATGTAACCATGACAAATATTCTGTCACTAGTTGCAATGAATTGGTGGTGTTTAAGCAGCAAGGTAAAATAAGAATGTTCAATTTTATATATTAATACTGAGAGTCTGTTAGCCTAGTTGGCTGGTTCGGGTTGCAGATAGCTTAGGTTCAATTCTTGTACCAGTTAGAGTTATTTATGAAGGCCAAGCCTTCTCAATGTTGCCCCTCACCTGAGGGTGTGGTTAAATTGCCACCAGTCAGCCGATGGTCATCTGGAACTTTGGTTATTTTATCTTTTATTCATACTATGTAATTGTTTTAGAAATGTGTTCCAGTGAATGAGACACTGGCCTTTCACTTTTAAGATCCCAGGCTGTTGAAAGAAAAAGTTTCCTCTGTCTGTGAGCTAGAACTGTCCTATGGGGTATTAGTTCAGGTTGTCCCAGTCCAGCTTCTGTGGGACTTGAAGTCCACAACACACGTCTGAGGTCGTCCTTCTGAGATCCACTGTTAGATCAGGAAGGAGTGAATGCATCGCACTGTAGGCTTTGGGGCTCCCAAATTTATTCAGATTTCTGTTCCTATGATTTTTCTTGCCTTGCTTGCACATCACTTCTGTTGCTACATATAAAAAAATTCTGCAAAAGCATTGTTTTCATTTGTGCAGCTGGTACTCTTTTGCAAATTAAAACAGTGGGATCTACAGGGGTGTGTTAATATTTCCAGGGGCTCCTCGACACAGATAAGCTTGTAAAAATTCTGGACAGAAGTTTGCATTTCACCATGCTGGACCTGATATAATGGTGTTTGCTACTGTCAGTATAGTTATGACCACAGTTGATACAGTACAGTACTCCACAGGATCTAGGTGCATGTGATTAAGTTTGTACTGTATTAATACCCACATTTTAGCCACATTCATAACAGCAATTTTTTAAAATTCCCACTAGTTCCTTTAAAAGAACTCCCTGCCAGCACAGTTGTGTGTTTCAAAAGTAGCCTTTTTTTCAAATGTGGAGGAATATTGTAGTATTCTGATTGTTACTGGACTAGTAATCCAGAATCTTGGACTAATGATTCAGAGATGATTCAAATCCCACCATAACACTGGAATATTTAACTTCAGTTAACATTTTAGTCCATATTCATTTTGTTATTATTAGTAAAAGTGACCTGATACTATCAGATTGTCATAGAAATCCATCGGGTTGACTGATTTCCTTTTTGCGGGGGGTGGGGTTGGAAATTGCTGGCCTTACCTAGACAGGCCTGTCGGAGAGTCCAAATTTGCACAACTGCCTCTGAATTGGCCTAGCACATCACTCAGTTAAGGGCAATTAAGGATGGACAAGTAATACCCACATCCGATGAATGAATAAATACATAAATTACATATCCCATCTTCCTACAGGTGCCACGACCTAAGAGAGCGTTGGCAACCATGGACATCCATTGGATTGGTCCATGATTATGTTTAGTGAAGTTCTGCAGTGGTTTGCTGTTACTTTGAGCAGTATGGCAAATGAAAGTTGAGCGCATCCGCTGGAGGCAATGTAAACTTTGGCCATGGTCGAGGCTGATTGAGCATCGGGGGAGAAAACAGAAATCAGCTTTGATTATGAGGTTGCATTCCTGTAACTCTGCCTCTCATACAAAAACTGCTTGGAGATTGGTATGAAGCTTTTTCAAGATACCAAGAGAGTGAAAAAAACCTTCTGTGCCTGCAGACCGATTTGTGAAGCTTGACATGCAACAAAGTAGCAGGAATAACACTGAGGCTTTGCAGTCCCTTTTTCGTAGGTAAGGTTTTGAAGCTTTAGATTGCTTGTAACTCCAAAAATCCAAATTTCCAGTTACTTCTGATACCAAAGGACATCTCCAGCAAAATGCTGATGGGTATTTCATTTTACAACAATAAATTGTATGTATACATAGAATCATTCTAAGGCACTTCACAGGGGTAGAATCATTCAAAGTAATGATCCCAGAGACACCAGGAATATAATGAGTTCAAAAGCTTGGTCATAGAAGTAAATTTTGAGATGCTTCTTAAAGGAGGAGGGAGTGGTGGAGTGACAGGAGCTTTTGAGAAAGGATTCCAGAATGTGGAGCATAAATGCCTGAAGGAGCTGCTGCCAATGGTGGAGTGAAATGGCTGGGGGTTAGTGGTTGTGAGAATTCTGAGAGTTTGAGCAAGGAGAGGGTTGAGAGAAACCAGTAATCGATTTAAACATGAAAATTTCAAATTGGAGGAATGGAGGCCACTGTAGGTTAACAAGAACAAGATTGATGGGTTAGCAAGATCTGGTGTGAAATTGGATATGAGTGGTAGAGTTTTTGTTGAGCTGAAGTTTACAGATTATGGAGGATGATCATGGGAAGGTGTGGTTGGGGTGATGCTGGATTTGATTTTCCCTGTGTTTAACTGGAAGAAACTGGACTCATCTAAGACTGTCCCACAAACAGTTGACAAAAGAGGCTGTGAAGTAGCTGAGAGTGATGGAGGAGAAATGGAGCTGGATATAATACATGTAGAAGCTCGCTTGGCCTGTACATTATATTGCCAGGGAGCAGCACGTCAAGGAAGAGGACAAGGATGAATTTTTGGGGAACCTCCAGGATAACAGTGCAAGGATGAAAAGCGATGCTAATATTGGTGATGATTAGTAATTTTCACTAGGCAAGAGTGGAATTGAGATTGTTCCACTGCAAGGCTAACTACGACAGTATTAGGCAGGAGCTAGGCAGTGTAGACTGGGGGCGGCTGTTTGAGGGTAAATCCACATTTGATATGTGGAAGTCTTTTAAAAGTCAGTTGTTAACAATTCAGGACAAGTATGTCTCGATTAAAAATGAAGGATGAAGATGACAAGATTCAGGAACCCTGGATGACGAGAGATTGTGAGCTTAGTGAAAAAGAAGGAGGGGGCATACATAAATTTCTGGAAATTGAAAACGGATAACGCTCATGAGGAATATAAAGATAGCAGGAAAGGCTTAAACAGGAACTTGGGAGGGCTAAAAGGGCCATGAAATGTCCTTGGCAGACAGGAGTAAGGAGAATCCCAAGGCTTTTTATGCATATATATAAGGAGGAAGAGGGTAGCTAAGGAAAGGGTGGGTCCATTCAAGGACAGTGGAGGGAATTTCTGTGTGGAGCCAGATGAGGTGGATGAGATCCTTAATGAGTACTTTGCATCACTATTCACAAAGGAATATGGTGGATGGTGAGTGCAGAAAGGAGGATGTTGACATTCGAGGACATTTTGAGATAAAAAGGGAGGAGGCATTGGAGGTTTTGAAAAACATTAAGGTGGATAAATCCCCAGGGCCCGATAGGGTCTATCTCAGGAAACTGAGAGAGGTGAGGGAAGAAATTTCTGAAATCTTTGCCAAAATCTTTGTATCCTCTTTAGTCACAGCAAGGTACCAGAGGATTGGAGAGTAGCTAACGTTGTTCCTCTATTTAAGAAGGGCAGAAGAAACAATCTGGGAAATTACAGGCCTGTGAGCCTTACATCAGTGGTAGGGAAATTATTGGAGAAGATTCTTAGGGATAAAATGTACTTGCATCTGGAAGAGAATAGGGTTATTAGAGATAGGCAGCATGATTTTGTGAAGGGGGGGTCGTATCTCTCAAACTTGATTGAGTTCTTTGAGAAAGTGACAAGAAACATTGGGCAGGGCAGTGTATGTTGTATTCATGGACTTTAGTAAAGCCTTCGATGAGGTTCCTCATGGCAGGCTGATACAGAAAGTGAAGTCATATGTGATCCGAGGTGAGCTGGTAAGATGGATGCAAAACTGGCTTGGGCATAGGAAGCAGAGTAGCAGTGGAAGGGTATTTTTCTAACTGGAGATCTGTGACAAGCGGTGTTCCACAAGGATCAGAGCTGGGGCCTTTGTTGTTTGTAATATATATATATAAATGATTTGGAGGAAAATGTAGGTCATCTGATAAGTAAACTTGCAGATGATACAAAAATTGGGGGAGTAGCGGATAGTGAGGAGGATTGTCAGAGGATACAACAGGATATAAATCAGCTGGAGACCTGGGCCGAAGGATGGCAGATGGAATTTAACCTGGACAAATGTGGGGTGATGCGATTTGGAAAGTCTACTGCAGATGGAAAGTATACAGTAAATGGTAGAGCCCTTAGAAATATTAGCTTGCAGAGGGATCAAGACGTGCAGATCCACAGTTCCCTGAAGGTGACAACTCAGGTGGATGAGGTGGTCAAGAAGGCGTGTGGCATGCTGGCCTCCTTCAGTTGGAGCATTGAGTATAGAGACTGGAAAATCATGTTGCAGCTGTATAATACTTTGGTTAGGCCGGATTTGGAGTCTTGTGTACAATTCTGGTTGCCACACTATCGGAAGGATGTTGATGCATTGGAAGAGATTTACCAGGATGTTGCCTGGTTTGGAGGATATGTACTCTGAAGAAAGGTTGAACAAACTTGGATTGTTTTCATTGGAGCATTTGGAGGATGAAGGGGGACCTGATAGAGGTTTACAAGATTATGACAGGCTTGGATAGAGTGGATAGTCAGTCTTTTCCCAGGGTCGAAGGGTCAATTACTCGGAAACATAGGTTGAGAGTGAGAGGTGGAAAGTTTAAAAGAGATGTAAGGGGCAAGTTTTTCACAGAGGGTGGTGAATGCCTGGAATGCACTGCCGGAGGAGGAGGTGGAAGCAGATTCTATCACAATTTTCAAGAGGCATTTGGGTAGATACATGAATAGGCACAGAATAGAGGGTTATGGACGACTTAGAGGCAAGAAAACAGATTAGAGAAGCATCTGTGTCAGCACAGACTATGTGGGCCAAAGGGCCTGATCCTATGCTGTACTGTTCTTTGTTCTTTAGTGGTGGAGAAACATTGGAGAAAGATGGTGTGGTTTTTGTAACAATGGCTGCAGATAGAACTAAAAGGGAAAGTGCATTACGGTCGCAATTACAGAGGATGTTGCTTGTGAATTTGATTAGATCTATTTCAGTGCTGTATCATGTAGATTGGAAAGATTCAAACATATAGTTAGTCACAGAATGGTTACAGCACAAAAGGAAGCTATTCAGCCCATTGTGCCTGTGCTAGCTGTTTGCAAAAGCAAATAACTATTCCCATTCTGCTGCCTGTTCCTCATAGCCTTTGAAATGTGTTCTCTTCAAACTCTTCAATTTCCTTTTGAAAACCATGATTGAATCTACTTTCACTCCGCTCTTGGGCAGCGCATTCTAGATCCCAACTGCATGTTGTGTAAAAATGTTTTTCCTCATTTGCCACAGTTCTTTGGGCAATCCCCTTGAATGGGTGTCTTCTCAACTGTTCTGCGACGGGGAGTAATTTATTTTTCTCTATCCAGAATGCTCATGATTTTAAACATCTTTACCAAATCTCCTTCCCAACATTCTTTTCTTGAAGGAGAACAACCCAAACTTCTCCATCTCTCCACTTAACTGATGTCCCTCATCCCTGGAATTATTCCCATAAATCTTTTCTGCACCTTCTCTAAAGCCTTAATATCCTTCCTAAAGTGTGGTGCCCAGTATTGGATACAATGCCCTCGATTGGTGGTTTATAAAGGTTCATCATAAGCTTTGCTTTTGTACTCTATTTATAAAGCCCACGATCCTTTACGCCTTTTAACAATTTTCTCAACCTGACACCAACAATGTTTTGTGCATAAAAACTCCAGGTCTCTGTTTCCGCAACCTCTTTAAATTGTACCCTTTATTTGACCACCTTATTTTTCCAAACAAAATGAATAAGTTAACACTTGTCTACATCAAATTTTGTATGCCCATTTCACTAACCTATCTATGTCTTCCTGAAGGCTATTACTATTTTCCTTCCAGTTAAAGTTTTGTGGAATCTGCCAAAATTGCAGTTGTCTTCTACACCCAAGTCTAGGTCATTGATGTGTTTTGAGAAAAATAGTGGTCCTCGCACTGATCCCTGGGGAACCACCACTTTCTCCAATTCAAAAGAAGATTTCTCCACCATTTTCTGTTTCTGGTCACTTCCATGCTACTGCTGCCCGCTTTATTCCACAACCTTCAACTTTGCTGGCAAGAACTTTATCAAAAGGCTTTTGGAAGTCCATGTACAACATATCAACCACATTACCCTCATCAAACCTGTTACCTCATCAAAAAGCTCAATCAAGTTTGTTAAACATGATTTGCTTTGAACAAGTCCTTGTCAAAGCTTTCCTTAATCAGTCCAGATGACTTAATTTTGTCCTAGATTATTATTTCTAAAAGCTTGCCTACCACGGAGGTTAATTTGACAGGCTCGTATTTGTAGGATTTATAGTTAAACTTTTTATACAAGAGTGTAACAATTACCCCTGTATCTAAGGAGGATTGCAAGAATATAGCCAGTGCCTCTGCAATTGTGTCCCTTCCTTCGCACACTATCCACAATATCCTTGATGGATCCTCTGGCTCTGGTGGCCTATCAAGCTTGATTAATACAACCTACCTAATACCCCCTCTTTATAATTTTTTAGCCCATCCAATATCCCAACTACCTTCTCTTTTATTGTGACTAGCAGCATCTTTCTTGGTAAACACCAACACAATACTCATTTAGTACCTCCTTCATGTCCTTCATGCATAGATCTTTTTGTTGTTTATTGGTTGTATTCCTCCTTTTAGTAATGTTACTATTTATAATCATGCAGGGAATTTTTGGGTTTCTTTATATATTAGCTGTCGGTCTATTCTCAAACTCTCTCTCTTTACCCTATTTTTTATTTTACTTCCCCACTGAATTCAGCCTGAGAAAGATGGCCAGCATTTTGGAAGTGATGATACACTCAGGGCTTTGGAGATGGGAGTGATGATTTGTAAGGATAGAGTAGTCTCACAGGCTTTTTGAGAGGGTGTAATGATGATGGGGTTGAAATGAATGGGAGCAGTACCTGAGAAGTGCGGGCCAGGGAGAGATGTTGAGTAGCCGGCAGTTTAAAGGGGTTAAGGGAGCAGGTGTTGGGTCATGTGGACATGTGATCTGAGGGGGAGCATTCAGGGAGAGAGGGGAACTGGAGAAAAGAGACCAGATCGCTGAAAGGGTGGATGATCTTGGGGAAAGTTTTGGTTTGATGTGCCGGGGGAAGAGAGGGAAGCAGCCGAGACAGTTGAATGGTTGTTTTAAGCCTTGGTTAGAAAAAGGCCATGTTGAAGTTGAGGGTCAAGTGGGCAGGAGAAGGGGGTTTAAAAAGGTGGTTTGTAGTGGGAGGGGGAGTGATTAAAAAGATGGTTTGCATGGGGTTGGGTGGAGGAAATGCAAGCTGGAGATTTTCTTTGTTCTTCAGGATGAACCTGGAGCGCTGAATGTATTTGGTAAGGTGAGGTTCATGGGCTCTTGATTTAATCCATCTAAATCTGGTGATGTTTGGCTAAGAAAGTCAAAATCAAATATGCCTCATCCTTTGGACTTGGGGTAAATGTGGCATACTTGGGACTGATGAAGGAAGAGCATACCTCTTACTGGGGACAGAGGCATTAAAGATGAAGTAGAAGTGTAAGAGCTGATTAGTTGTTATATTGTGAGGAACAGAAGACCTAAAGGTGAAACAAATGGCAGCTTGAAAGTGCAGCTAGAAGTGATTGGCGATGAGGATTTTTTTCCAGGGCAGATGCAGAAGAAAATTAGGCGACCAAGACTGAGGGATGTTGGTGGTCAGAGCGCTTTGGGAAGATTTACTACAGTATAGGCAGTACATAAATGGAAATTGTTGAAATACAAAGGAATGGTCAGAGGTGGCCTATCTGTGATCAGGACTCTGGGAAAGACCATGCGAGATGTGATGGTGGCTATGAATATGAGTTTGTATAAAGAGAGAGAATTTGATGTTTAGAAATATAGAAAACAGGAGCTAGATAGGCCATTCAGCTCTCATAAACTGTTCCACCATTCAATATGATAATGGCTGATCCCCATGTCAATGCTGTACTCGTGCGCTGCCCTACTAGCCCTTGATGGTAGAGAATTCCACAGGTCACCACCCTATGAAGTGAAGAAGCTTCTCCTTACCTCAGTCCTAAATGGCCTACACTGTATCCTAAGACTGTGTCCCCTTGTTGTAGACCAACCACCCCCCCCGCCCCCCCCCCACCCAACCAAACCCCCGCCAACCAGCCAGAGGAAATAACATCCCTGTATCCAGTCTGTCCAGCCCTGTCAGAAATTTCTACGTTTCTATGATCCCACTAGACACCACCTGCCACTTTGAAAACTACCCATTTATTCCCACTGTGTTCTGTCTGCTAATTGATAATTCATGCCAGAATTTTTCCCCCAATCACGTGCTTTAATTTTGCATACTAACCTTTTGTGTGGTACTCTATCAAAAGTTTTCTGAAAATCCAAATGCACTGCATCCACTGATTCAACTATATCTATTCTACAAAGTGATGTGCACAGAAAACCCCAGTAGGTTTGTTGAACATGATTCCCCTTTCATAAATGCATGTTGACAATCCCATTGATGTTTTCTGAATATCATGTCACATACTTTATGATGGAGTCCAGCATTTTCCCTATTACTGATATTAGGCCTGCCAGTCTGTAATTCCTTGTTGATTTGATTTGATTTATTATTGTCACGTGTATAAAGTGAAAAGTATTGTTTCTTGCGTGCTATGCAGACAAAGCAAACCGTTCATAGAGAAGGAAAAGAGAGAGTGTAGAATGTAGTGTTAGTCATAGCTAGGGTGTAGAGAAAGATCAACTTAAGGCAAGGTAGATGCTTTAAAAGTCTGATGGCAGCAGAGAAGAAGCTGTTCTTGAGTTGGTTGCTACGTGACTTTTGTATCTTTTTCCCGACGGAAGAAGGTGGAAGAGAGAATATCTGGGGTGCATGGGGTCCTTAATTATGCTGGCTGCTTTTTTGAGGCAGTGGGAAGTGTGGACAGAATCAGTGGATGGGAGACTGGTTTGCATGATGGATTGGGCTATGTTCACGACCTTTTGTAGTTTCTTGCAGTCTTGGGCAGAGCAGGAGCCATACCAAGCTGTGATACAACCAGAAAGAATGCTTTCTATGGTGCATTTATAAAAGTCGGTGAGACTCATAGCTGACATGCCAAATTTCCTTGGTCTTCTGAGAAAGTAGAGGCGTTAGTGGGCTGCTTTAACTGTAGTGTCGGCATGGGGGGGCCAGGACAGGTTTTTGGTGATCTGAACACCTAAACACTTGAAGCTCTCAACCATTTCTACTTTGTCCCCATTGATGTGGACAGGAGCATGTTCTTCATGACACTTCCTGAAGTTGATGACAATCTCCTTCATTTTGTTAACATTGAGGGAGAGATTATTGTTGCCGCACCAGTTCACCAGATTCTCTATCCCTTTCCTGTACTCTGTCTCGTCGTTGTTTGAGATCCGACCCACCATGGTAGTGTCGTCAGCAAACTTGAAAATCGAGTTGGAGGGGAATTTGGCCTCACTGTCATCAGTGTCTAAGGAGTATAGTAGGGGGCTGAGAACACAGTCTTATGGGGCACCGATGTTGAGGATGGTGTTACCTATCCTTACTGGTGGTCTGTAGGTCAGGAAGTTCAGGATCCAGTCACAGAGGGAGGTGCCGAGGCCCAGGCCCCGGAATTTGGAGATGAGTTTCGTAGGAATGATGGTGTTGAAGGCTGAGCTGTAGTCAATAAATAGAAGTCTGACATAGGCGTCTTTGTTATCTAGGTGTTCCAGGTTTGAGTGCAGGGCCAGGAAGATGGTGTCTACTGTGGATCTGTTGCGGTGGTAGGCAAACTGTAGTGATCCAGGGAGGCAGGAACTGATTCGTACCATGACCAGCCTTTTGAAGCACTCCATAATGATGGATGTCAGAGCCACCAGCCGATTAGTTATTAAGGCACCCTCCCTGCTTTTTAAAATAGCAGAGTTACATTTGCTATCCTCCAATCTGCTGGGACTGTTCCAGAACCTACAGAACTTTGGAAGATAATAGCCAATGTATCTCCTATTTTCATGGCCATCTCCTTTAGTACTGTGGGGTGTCAATTATCAGGCCTTGGGGATTTATCACCTTTCAGTCCTATTAATTTCTCCAGCACTACTTCCTCCTATTCCTCCTTCATTTCCTAGCATTTCTGGGAAGTTATTTGTGTCTTCATCCAGAACTAAAGACAGAACTAAAGTAGTTGCTTAATTGCTCTGCCATCTCCTTGTTCTCCGTTATAAATTCTCCCATTTTGAACTGTAAAGGACCTACATTTGTCTTCATTTTTCACACTTATCAAAGCTTTTACAGTCCACTTTTAATGTTACTTGCAATTCATTGTCTGACGAGGATGAAAGAGCATCAGCGCCAGTAAAGAGGGCAGGCTGAGTTCAGATTGAGATTGAAATCACAGAATGTGGGTATGTTTAATGCTTGGCAGAGGGAGAAAAAAAGCACAACACATTGTTTAAGAGCATGTGATGGGTTGTGGGGATGGTGAAAATTGATTTCAATGAAAGACAAGAGGGGTGGAATAAGGTCATGTGCTCAAAGGAGAAGAAGGTATCCGGGAAGTAGGGGTGACAATGAACGCCACGCTACCACTGGCTGAAACCAGCTTGAAGAAACAAATTCGACAATATGTATTTTAGCAATTCTCTTTGTTAGCTGTAGCAGTTAAATATTTATGTGGTGGAATTTCAGAGTTCTTGTTAAAAATCAAGAGCTGAACCTCATTTGAATTATCTATAAGTTTGCAATGCCACCTGAGCCTCCTGTGGGCTATATATATTTATGCATTGAAAACTGGTATGTTTATTGTGTCATACACACTATAATAAATGTGTGTAACTTGAAAGAGCAGCAATCCCGTTTTTCTCTGAATCAAATAAATTCTTCCACTTATGTTAGCCATTCTGACTTTGTTAGGTACAGACAGATATATAGTTATCAATCTGAAAGACAAAACCTGCAAAAAGCCAAGCAACTCGGTGATTAAATTTGAAAACATACCTGTATGATATTGGAAGGTGTTGCACAGTGATCCAATTTGCTTATTTAATATATGCTGGCTTCCGATGTAGTCTTGATTTCTGATTTATTGCACAATAACCAAATAAAAAGATAATACCGTAAATATTTTTCACTAGAACTAATTTATTAATTTATCTGTAAAGTTAATAGTTTTGTGTTGGAAATACCTCAAATACTACTACCATTTAGATTGAGCCTTTGAAACCTTGGATTTGAGTTCTCCAGCATTACCCTGTTTCCCTTTTGCATGGGGCCTTGGCTGAATGACAAATCAACTAGGTCATGAAATCATAGAACATGCTATGGTCACTGCATATGGACATCACTTTCACAGACTGCGACTCCCAGAATGCAGCTTAAAACTAGTGTTAGCTACAGACCTTGATATAGTATTGTAATGATACACAAGAACATAAGAAATAGGAGCAGGAGTAGGCCATCTAGCCCCTCAAGCCTGCTCCGCCGTTCAATAAGACCATGGCTGATCTGATGTTGGGTTCTGTTCCACTTACCCGCCCGCTCCCCATAACCCTTAATTCCCTTAATGGTTAAAAATCTATCTGTCTGTGACTTAAACGCATTTAACGAGGTAGCCTCTACTTCATTGGGCAGAGAATTCCAAAGATTCACTACCCTCTGGGAGAAGAAGTTCCTCCTCCACTCTGTTCTAAATTGACTCCCCCGTATTTTGAGGCTATGCCCCCTAGTTCTTGTTTCCATTGTAAGTGGAAATAACCTCGCTGCTTCTACCCTGTCTAGCCCCTTCATTATCTTATATGTCTCTATAAGATCTCCCCTCAACCTTCTAAACTCCAATGAGTACAGGCCCAGTCTACTCAATCTCTCCTCATAAGCTAACCCCCTCATCTCCGGAATCAACCTGGTGAACCTTCTCTGTACCCCCTCCAAAACTAATATATCCTTTCTTAAATAAGAGGACCAAAATTGTACACAGTACTCGAGGTGCGGCCTCACCAGTACCCTGTACAGTTGCAACATGACCTCCCTGCTTTTATACTCCATCCCTCTCACGATAAAGGCCAACATTCCATTTGCCTTCTTGATTACCTGCTGCACCTGCAAACTGAGTTTTTGTGATTCATGCACAAGGACCCCCAGGTCCCTCTGCACAGTAGCATGTTGTAATTTTTCACCGTTTAATAGTCCATTTTACTATTATTCCTTCCAAAGTGGATAACCTCACACTTGCCAGCATTATACTCCATCTGCCAGATCCTTGCCCACTCACTTAGCCTATCCAAATCTCTCTGCAGACTCTGTGTCCTCCACGCAATTTGCTTTCCCACTCATCTTTGGGTCATCCACAAACTTTGTTACCCTACACTTGGTCCCCTCCTCCAGATCGTCTATGTATATGGTAAATAGTTCAGGTCCCAGCACCGATCCCTGCGGCACGCCACTAGTCACTGATTGCCAACCGGAAAAGCACCCATTTATTCCGGCTTTCTGTTAGATAGCCAATCCTCAATCCACGCTAACACTTTACCTCCA
This sequence comes from Mustelus asterias, assembly GCF_964213995.1. Classification (NCBI taxonomy): domain Eukaryota; kingdom Metazoa; phylum Chordata; class Chondrichthyes; order Carcharhiniformes; family Triakidae; genus Mustelus; species Mustelus asterias. The sequence goes on along the minus strand of NC_135822.1, from coordinate 17,415,360 downwards.
ACTCCGTGTACCTTTATCTTATGCAGCAACCTTTTGTGAGGCACCTTATCGAATGCCTTCTGCAAATCTAAAAACACCACATCCACCGGTTCCCCTCTGTCAACCGCACTCGTTATATCCTCAAAAAATTCCAGTAAATTAGTCAAACATGACTTTCCCTTCATGAATCCATGCTGCGTCTGCTTGATTGAACCATTCTTTTCCAGGTGTCCTGCTATTTCTTCCTTAATGATAGATTCCAGCATTTTCCCAACTACGGATGTTAAGCTAACCGGCCTGTAGTTACCTGCCTTTTGTCTACCTCCTTTTTTAAACAGTGGCATTACATTAGCTGTTTTCCAATCAGCTGGCACCTTCCCAGAGTCCAGTGAATTTTGATAAATTACAACTAATGCATTTGCTATTACTTCTGCCGTTTCTTTTAGTACCTTGGGATGCATTCCATCCGGACCAGGGGACTTGTCTACCTTTTAGTCCCATTAGCCTACCCAGCACTACCTCTTTAGTAATAGTGATCATTTTAAGGTCCTCACCCCCTACGGTCCCATGACCGTCAATTATTGGTAAGCTATTTGTGTCCTCCACTGTGAAGACCGACACAAAAGACTTGTTTAAGGCCTCGGCCATTTCCTCGTTTCCTATTATTAAATCCCCCTTCTCATCATCTAAGGGATAAACATTTACTTTAGCCACTCTTTTCTGTTTTATATATTTGTAAAAACTTTTCCTATCAGTTTTTATATTTTGTGCTAGTTTACTTTCATAATATATCCTTCCTTTCTTTATTGCTTTCTTAGTAGTTCTTTGTTGTTTTTTAAAGCCTTCCCAATCTTCTAGTTCCCCACTAATTTTGGCCACTCTGTATGCATTGGTTTTTAATTTGATACTCTCCTTTATTTCCTTAGTTATCCATGGCTAGTTATCCCTTTTCCTACATCCCTTCTTTTTCACTGGAATATATTTTTGCTGAGTACTGAGAAAAATCTCCTTAAAAATCCTCCACTGTTCCTCAACTGTCCCACCAATTAGTGGGAACTATCGTGACAGCATTCTAAGAACTCTTCCTCAAGTCCACCGCGTCCGACTTGAGTTGACCAATCGATATGGAGGTTAAAATCCCCCATGATTATTGCTGTTCCATTTTTACATGCATCTATTATTTGTTTAGTCGACAATCAAAACACAAACTGATTACTTTTTGATTAGGCAAGCTTTTTAATTCCATAGACAGCCTCCTGATTAGAAATTAGATCACTAGAGAAACACACTCGATTTAAATCAAATAAGCCCCGCCTCTCAAAGTCCAGTGGTTTTAATGTTAGCATTTTATATCCTGTCACTGCTGTGCTCCCTGACCTGTTGATCTCGATTCCTCCATGTGGTTCACAGTCCGCAAATACTGTGCTTTGCTCTCTGCTCTCTCCGCATTTATCCTCTATAGATTGGCTGCATTGCCCAGTTCAGAATGAGACCTTGCTAAACGTCACAACAACTCCTCAGGTCACACTCTTCAGGTTCCTCTGAGCCACAATTAAACACTGAAAATGCAGGAAAGTAAGAGCCAGTTTGCCATTTTGGGTGGACACCTTTAATCAGAATGAAGTTAACCTGCCGGAAGAAAGCAAGCAATTATGAAATTTTGGCATTGGTTATCGTGATCTTTAGAATGTGATCATAACGTTTTGAGTATCATTATGTATTGTAACAGAAGTGATTTTAGTATTTGCCTTGTACGTTCTATAGGTTTAATTGAATACATTCTGCTCAGAAAACTTATCCCAAGTAATGTTTACAGAATAATACATTTATAAAATATGATCAGATCTGTGTGATTGGATAAATATTGAGAAGCGTTAAAATGCTTCAATGGACTGGTATGTTTTCTCATTCCTGACTTGTTTGTGCTGCAAAATATGTTCATGTGCCATAATTTTAAAAAAACATTATAAATGAAGCAAACTTGATGGGCATTTTATGTGTTCATTTCCTTCCACAACGTCACACTGTTTTCCTAATGGAACTACACAGGGGAGAGAATTGGCCTTCAGTTCCAATTTAAAATCTCAGCACTAATCTGCACTCTATATTACATTCCATGTGAGCAATAGTATTTGCCCTTGTTATAATTCTCTCCATTCTTCTCAAAGTTGTTAATACTGGTAGTTGTCTGCAGGCTGGTTCTGTGAATGTGGGGTGAGGGTGGTCTCAAGTGTTCAATCAGCCAATAAATCCAAATGCATCGCTGCATGTATGTTTGTTCTGAAATAATTTGTACAAACACGCTATTGGTGTCAAAAGCAGAAATATAGAAACCTGCTTGTATATTCAGGTGCTACAGCTATTTCCTGGTTTGGGTGCCATGTGATTGGGCACCAGAATAGAAGAAGCCAATCTCTGTTGCTTTCTATGAACCTGTTCTCTGGATCCTGTCACTGACATGAATGCAGTACTTCCATCAATAAAGATCACCTTGCAGTGTGGAGACCCAGTAACTAGTCTCCGACAGAGGAAAAGGACACTGGGTGGGATCTCACTGCCCGTTAATGGCACGCTCCTGCTGCAGCGAGGTTGGAGAATTTGGTGGCAAGCCAAATCTCGGTTCACTGCAGCTAGCCACATGAAGTCCCACCGACTATGGCAAGGTCTGCAAGACATAACGGGCTACAGTATGAAGGCACGTAAAAGCGCCGACTCCAATGCACCCCTCCCCAATGAGCTCAAGGCATTCTATGCCCATTTTCAGCAAGAGATCAGCGATAGTGCACCCTCCTTCCTGGAAACCTCGGATGAACCTGTGTCTGAGGTCACCATTGTCAACGTCCGAGCAGTCTTCTCAAAAGTCAACCCGTGGAAAGCAACTGGCCCAGGTGGAGTATCTGGATGAGCACTCGGGTCCTGCGCAGACCAGCTGGCGGGGGTATTCGTAGACATCCTTAACCTCTCTTTACACCAACTTGAGGTCCCTATCTGCTTTAAGAAGACGGCCATCATCCCAGTACCAAAGAAAAGCAAGGTAGCATGCCTTAATGACTATTGTCCGGTGGCTCTGACATCCATCATTATGAAGTGCTTCGAAAGGATGATCATGGCATAAAGCATTTCCTGCCTCTGACTGCCTGGATCTGCTACAGATCGCCTATCGCCGCAACAGGTCTACAGCAGACGCCATCTCCCTGGCCTTACACACAACCCTGGGGCACCTAGATAACAAAGACACATGTCAGACTCCTGTTCATAGACTACAGCTCCTACGAGACTCATCTCCAAACCTGGGGCTCAGCTCCTCCCTTTGCAACTGGAGCCCAGGCTTCCTAACCCACAGACAGGAGCCAGTAACGATAGGCGACAACACCACCTCCACGATCATCCTCAACACCAGTGCTCCACAAGGCTGTGTCCTCAGCCCCTTACTATACTCCTTTCCACCTTTGACTGTATGGTCAAATTTCCCGCCAACTCAATTTTCAAGTTTGCTGATGACACCACTGTTGTGGGTCGGATCTCAAACAATGAGGAGACGCGGTACAGGAAAGAGAGAGAGCATCTGGTGAACTGGTGCAACAGCAATAATCTCTCCTTCAATGTCAACAAGACGAAGGAGATTGTCATCGACTTCAGGAAACGTAGTGGAGGGCATGCCCCTGTTTACGTCAATGGAGATGAAATAGAAATGGTCGAGAGCTTCAAGTTTTTAGGTGTCCAGATCATCAACAATCTGTCCTGGTCCCTCCACACGATCGCTATAGTTAAGAAAGCCCACCAATGCCTCTACTTTCTCAGGAGACTAAGAAAATTTGGCATGTCTGCTACAACACTCAACAACTTCTACAAATGTACCATATTCGTTTCAGTTGTATTACAGCTTTGTATGGCTCCTGCTCTGTCCAAGACCGCAATAAACTACAAAGGGTCGTGTACGAAGCCCAGTCCATCACTCAAAACAGCCTCCCATCCATTGACACTGTCTACATTTCCTGCTGCATCGGAAAAGCAGCCAGCATAATCAAGGACCCCATGCACCCAGGACATACTCTCTTCCACCTTCTTCCATCGGGAAAAAGATACAAAAGTCTGAGGTCACATACCGATCGACTCGAGCACCGCCTTCCCTGCTGCCATCAGATTTTTGAATGGACCTACCTTGCATTAAGTTGATCTTTCTCTACACCATAGCTATGACTGTAACACTGCATTCTGCACTCTCTCCTTTCCTTCCCTCTGTACGGTATGCTTTGTCTGTATAGTGCGCAGGAAACTATACTTTTCATTGTATACTAATACATGTGACAATAAATCAAATCAAATCATGCTAATCTGCATGGTGTCATCCTCAGACACCGACTGCAGCTCAGTTGCAACCACTTTGATGTCTGTTGTCCAACTATGCCTAGGTGGATCTTTCTTTCTGCTGCCGCCCTCTTTGCCCTTTAGAAGAGATCTATGTAGCTTTAGAGCAAATGGCTGAAATGCTGACATTTTTATTTCTGGAAGCTACATTTTACTGTTCTTCATGTTCTTGGTTTACCAAACATCCCTTCTTGGCCTTACTGTCTGCATATGGAATTGGTAGCATATGTCGTCGCATCCGCATTTCAACAGTCTGATTACTGTTAAAACTTCACTATCCATTATTTTCAATCTTGCAATTACGTTTGCATTTGGTGAAAGTTTTCAATATATACCTCTTTTGGCCAGATAAGTTAGCACTTAGTGTAGTCTCCATTGAAGGACCAGTTGCACGGTGATAATTAATGTGCAGCAGAGTTGTGCAAAAAAGGTAGTGATGAAGCACAAGGTTTCCTGTTGGAGCTTTTTTGCTTTCCTTTGTCTCTGGCCTGCCTGTTTCCTGGATATCCCAGCTGCTTTGGAATTCCAGATACCACATCATATCAGATCAATCAGATTTGGAGCTGGTGCTCTTGAGACTAAATGGATTCAGATACCCAGTTTACTGGTAAGATCATGAAAACATGCTCACTGGTTAATTAGCATTAGAAATGACTAGTTCATTCTTAAGATGTGAACCCATCCTTGACATGGAAAAATTATACTTTTCTCTCTCAAAAGTGAATTGGTATGTGCTTTTCTTGGCATTATTTGTTATAATGTTAGATTTCCAGCGTTATGGCTGTCTTAAAGTTTAAACACTAAAAACATTAATGTTACATAACTTTAATACTCTTAACCTTTAAATTCTATTTTAATACAATTATATTTAGAAAATAACTGCTCAAAACTGTACATCCCGAGAAGTTTATAACACAGGAAACAACTCTGCCAGCTCATTCTGGCTATGATAACCCTCTGCTAAAACAATCTGAAACTAATCCCACTGCTCTGTGCTCTCTCCATAATTTGATTTTCCTCTGCTTCAAATATTTATTCAATTTTCCTGTAAAAATGCAATGTTCTTGTGTTAAAGTATTCCATGGCCCAACAACACACTATATTAAATAATTCTCATAAGTTCTTGGTCCTTTTGCAATTTTGAATTGACGATCTCTCATCACCATTTCCCTAACCTTGGAAAATAGTCTTTCCTAATTTACTATCAAAGCTCTTCATGATTTTTAAAACCTCCAATAACCCTTTGCCTTCTCTGCTTCTCTCCATAACTAATTTTCCATCACTTGCATCATCCTGACAAATCTACATCGCCAGCAAATAGTGTCATCAGCTGTCAAAGTTTTGCTATTTTTTTTCCAGATTAAAATTTCCCACATATGGAATAACTTAATTTCACATTTGGAACTGCTGGGGTAAAAGAAAAAGCGGAAAATGGAAAATTCTCAATGGCATGGTATGTTCTCAGTTATGTTTGTGTGCCCCTGCATAGTGAAGTTGATGGAACTTTTGTTTTCCAAGTGCAAAAGTCCCTTCACACATCAATGCCTGTAGCACTTTTAGCTTGAGTCTCTCATATTTGAGGTTTGTCATCACCGTGTTAGCCAATTCAACATTGTGGGTACACATTGATCTACTCTACCTCTTTCATCTGTTGTGTTTTGATTAAAAAAAAATGTTTTGCGGCTGTTTTTCTCAGATGTTCCCTGCGTGTATTTAAATTTCCTTCCTGTGGTTGCTGCCAGTTTTGTAAAAAGAAACACCATCTGAGGAAATCTGTTGTCATACTAATATTTGTCAATTTACTTTTTAAGCCTGGGGTTGGAAGGGAATGTAACTGTTTCGTTACTGGAGTTTAAGGGTGTTACTAAGGTGCTTTTGTATCCAGGCAGACAGTTCTGACACAGCTGATGTCTTTGTTACACACAAGCTACAAGTACACTATGAAAATAGCATCACGATGGAACTAATATGGATGGACCAAATTGAAGATTCTCACCTGACGAAGGAGCAGCGCTCCAAAAGCGAGAGGCGTTTGCTACCAAATAAACCTGTTGGACTTTAACCTGGTGTTGTTAGACTCCTTACAGAAGAAAATAGAGCAGCAGTGGTCATGTTTCATGTAAACCTGGCATTGAGTGTTAGGTAATTGAGCAAAGGGTCCAATTCATTGAATTCCAAAGGAGGGTCATATTGGGTTTGAAGTGTTAACTTTGTTTCTCTCTCCACAGATGCTACTAGACCTACATTTATCCAGCACTTGCTATGAACCGAAGGTTCACTGGACTGACTCCTGGGATTAAGGGATTATCTATGAGGAATGGTTGAACAGATTGGACCTATATTGATTGGAGTTTAGAAGAATGAGAGGTGATCTTATTATAACATAAGATCCTGATGGGGCTTGACAAGGTGGATACCAGATGGTTGCTTCCCCTCATGAAGGAATCTAGATCTAGGCAGCATGGTTTAAAGATAAGGTGTCACCCATTTAAGACTGGGATCAGGAGATTTTTTTCTGTGAGGGTTGTTGGTCTTTGATTTCTCTTCCCCAGAGAGCAGTGAAGGCTGGGCCATTGAATATCTTCAAAGCTGAGCTAGGCAGACTGTTGATCTGCAAGAAAGTCGAGATTTATGGGGGGGGGATAGGTAGGAAAGTGAAGCTAAGGCCAGAATGAGACCAGTCATTATTGTATTGAATGGTTGCGTGCGCCTGATGGGCCAAATGGCCTTGTCCTCTTTTTTAGGATCTTATGAATGCCGCACTTTTGGAAGTACCATCCTTTGGATGAGATATTGGGCTAAATTATAACTTTTACTCCCGATGGTGGAGCATCAACTGTCTGTTCTACACCCAGCCTGATTTTCATTAATATTGAATTCCATGAAAATCGGGTGGGGTGTATAATGGGTAGTCAATCTGCTATTGGTCGTCTTTGACATAATTTTCAAAATGCATCCCATTAAACAGACTCCAACTACTCTTTTAGTTGAAGGAGAGTGGAGCACTATTTAAAGAAGCACCCAGGCATCCTCCGAGTGTCCCAGCCAGCATTCATCCTTCAATTAATATCACTAAAACAAATCACCAAATCTGATCATTTAGTCATTGATGTTTGCTGGAGCATGCTATGCACCAATTGGCTTCCACTTCTAGTATGTTGCAACATTTAAATGGTACTTAATTGACACTGAAACACTGGAACTTTCAGAAAGCATAGTTTCCTCACCTCATAGGGTCAGCGTAAAGGAAACAGTAATAGAATTAGGGTTACTGTAAATCAGGGTTGTTGTGCATGTCTGTGAATGCATGGAATGTGGTTAAATAAGATTGGTGAGTTCCAAGTGCTAATAGCCAAATCATCATATTTCCAAGGGGCAATAATCGAGACCTGGCCCAAAGAACGGCAGGACTGGATTTAAGGTGTCCAGGGAAGATGGAAAGAAAGCAAAGGGAGGGGAGGGGTGGTGAGGTATAGTATTGATACAGGAAAATATTGCAGTGCTGGAGAAAGAGGATGTCCCAGTGGGACCAAGGGCAAAATCTATTTGGCTAGAAATCATGCGATTGTGGAAAATTGTGGTGGCACGGGCCATAATTCATTAGTCTTCCTTAGACCAGGGATGGTCCCAGAGGACTGGAGAATTGCAAAAGTGACATCCTTCCACAGCAAATGTGTAAAGATAAGCCAAGCAATTTAGGCCAGTCAGTTTAAGTTGGGCGGTGGGGAAACTTCTAGAAACCATAACTTGGGACAAAATTAATAGTCATATGGACAAATGCAGGTTAATTAAGGAAAGCCTGCATGGATTTCATAAGGGAAAGTTATGTTTAACTAATTTGCTGCAGTTTTTTGAAGAAGAAACACAGAGGGTGGATGAGGGCATGATATTGAGGTGGTGTACATCAACTTCAAAAAGATGTTTGATGCAGTGCCACACAACAGACCTGTGAGCAAAGTTATAGCTCATGAAATAAAAGAGACAATAAAAAACATGGTACAGAATTGTTTGAGCGACAGGAAACAGAGTACTGGTTTATGGATATATTTTGTACTGAAGGAACATTTGTAGTGGAGTTTCCCAGGAGGTCAGTGTTGGGACCCTTGCTTTTCTTGAAATATCTTAATGACCTCAACCCTGGTGTACATGGTGCAATTTCAAAACTTGCAGATATGTTGCATGGACAAGATAGCAAATGGAGTTCAATGCAGAGAGGTTTGAGATGATTCAGTTTGGTCGGAAGAACATGGAAAGACAATACAAAATGAAAGATACCTCTCTCAAGGTGGCACAAAGGAACAAAGGGGTGGTGTGCATAAATCATTGAAGGTAGCAGGGACAGGTTGAGAGAGTATCTTGGGCATTATTGATAGGGGCATAGAGTACAAGATTAAGGAGGTTTATGTTGACTCGTCACTAGTTCAGCCTCAGCTAGAGTATTGCGTCCAGTTCCCGATACTGAACTGTTGGAAAGATGTGAAGGCTTTAGAGAGGGTGCAGAAAAGATTCATAAGAATAGTTCCAGGAATGAGGAGCTTCAGTTATAAAGATAGATTGGAGAAGTGAGGACTGTTTCCCTTAGAAAAAAGAAGGTTGCAAAGAGATTTGATAGAGGTATTGAAAATAATGAAGGGTCTAGACAGGATAGATAGGGAGAGATTGTTCCCAGGCATGAAAGGATTGAGAATGAGAGAGAATGCATTGAAAGGAATTGGTAAAAGAAGCAAAAAGACATGAGGGAACACTTTTTCAGACAGCAAGTTGGTACGGTCTGGAATGCACTGCCTGAGTATCGAAAAGGGAGTTAGACTGATACCTGGAAAGAAAGGATGTGCAGAGATATGGTGGGAAAGCAGAGGAATGGTACAGGGTTGCTCATTCAGAGAGGCAGTGGACCAGGTGGCCCCCTGCTGTGCCATAACAATTCTGTGAGCCTGTGATCTCTCTACCCTGTCTCACCTCTTGCATGTAACTCTCTCCAATCTACGTAAGATATTTTTCCTTCACTTCTGCTGTACTGGGATGAGTATGGTAGTTAGCTGAATTGATTTGCCCTTTTGGTTATTTTTCCATGCAGAACTTTGAGACTTGAAAATTCTGGAGAAATATCAAATTGCATTGTCCATTTTATGGTACAGTTATCTTCGTGTGCACAATCTAAAGCAGCCAACTATTTTTTATTGTGCCATATCATCATATTCCATTACAAAATGACTTAACCTACAGTGATTGCAAAACTTCAATTAAATAAACTTAAAAATCAAATTGATTAAATTAAATTGTAGTGATCATGAAGTGCTTTGTCATACATATTTACTTTTTAAATACATTGGTACAATATTTAATACATTTTGGACATTGCAATTTCATTTGAGCTCTCAGCTTAATTTTTAAAAATTAAAGAAAGCTCATAAATTGTTGCAATTAGAGTAAAAGTGCCCCAATTGGAAAATCAGCTGATGAACACAGAGATTGCTGATGGACTATGTTCTGAGTTTGTGAAGCAGGTGAATTGGCTCATTCAGTATCAAATTGTATTGCCTTTCATTGTGGGTTTTCTCATTTTTCTCCTGAATGCATTGACTCCTGCTGGGGTGAGCTTCTACAGGTGCCAATGTTCCCTCCGAAGTCCGAGCCCAGATGGTGAATACTTGCTTCTCAGGAATGAGGAGGTAACAGTGAAAACTGATGCCATTCTTGACAATGCCATACTTTCCAATGGGGGCCATTTGACAGTACCTTGACTGATTTTTATTTCAATTGTGTCTTTAGTCTGGACCACTGTAGCATTCTTATTATTATGCTGGTAATTTGCATCTTAACAAACTAATTTTGTTCAAAATTGTCAATTGCGACTGCTTTATATTTAGGGTTTAATTTACCCAGGTATTTGTCACCTTAGCAGTGGCTTTCTATTTTAACTATCTTTATCAAACATCTCAAGTCTCTGTACCAATTTGTCACTATATTTTAATCATTTTGCCAGCTTTTCCATTATAAATTCCTATGTTGAGATTTATAACAGAAATTGTCTGTGTAAACCTGTCACAATGTAATGACATTTCCCTGCAAATGGTGGCACAGTAGTACTTTACTTGTGTGTCTCAGCTGCTCAGGTTGTACTGCAGACTGGCTCCTGTGTTCAGCCAACTTTACTTCTTTGCCTCTCAAGTTGTCACAAGATTTGCTGTTCAGCTGTAAGTTACCATATTAAATCAAAAACTATACAAAATGACAATGGAATGTATGCCTTTAAAGCGAGGACTCAATTAGATCGACACACAATCATCAAATTATCCCTTTTCTTCCAAAATGGTTCACCTGAAATGCACACTTTTTCTGATCCCCCAGTTGCAAGGTTATGGGCAATTGACTAATATAGTGTATATAAGGGTTTTTATGTTCTTTTAAATTCACTTTGTTCATCCCTATCAATATTATTTCTTCTTTGTGTGAAAACTTGCCTAAATATTTTGCACAGTGCCAAAGATTGTGTAGTCTGTAGTTAGCTTGTTAGTTTTTGGTGTATACATGTATGAAATGTCTTTTTCACCCGCTTTGTCCTGATACAATATTGAATTGTTGCAGCGTCTGGTGGCTGTTGATCATATTTTTAAAAATTTATTCATGGGACATGGGCATCGCTGGCTGTCCAGCATTTATTGCCCATCCCTAGTTCCCCTTGGAGGGCAGTTGAGAGTTAACCACATTGCTGTGGCTCTGGAGTCACATGAAGGCCAGACCAAGTAAGAATGGCAGATTTCCTTCTCTAAAGGACATTAGTGAACCAGATGGGTTTTTCTGACAATTGGCAATGGTTTCATGGTCATCATTAGATTGTTAATTCCAGATTTTAAAAAAATTAAATTCAAACTCCACCATCTGCCGGGTTCCCAGAACATTAGTTGAGTTTTGGGATTAATAGTCTGGTGAGAACACCACTAGGCCGTCGCCTCCCCTGTATGGAAAGTGCTCTGCTGTGAGAGTAGGATTCTGATTAACGGTTTAAAAAGTTTATGGTGTGGTATTTGGAAGTCAGGACATAGTTGTATTCCATGGAATTTAAAACAAGAGGTGATTGGATTTAAGTTTTCAAGATATTTAGGGGAACTGATAAGATAGAGAAAGACTACTTCTGCTGGTTTGAAATCCTAGGACTAGGAGATGTAGTCTAAATATTACATTTTAGGAATGAGGTTAGGAAAGACTTCTATATGCAAAGGGTGATAGAAGTTCAAAACATTCTTCTGCACATGGCTGTTGATATTAAACCTGAAATTGATAAATTTTGGCAAACTAGGTATTAAGCTTGGTTGTTATGGTAGTAGGTCACAGATCACAGTGATCTCATTGAATGACAGTCAGGCTTGATGGGCTAAATGTTCCACTCCTGCTGTTACATTCCTTTAGACAGCTGCCTTAGTTGCAGTATGTTAATGCACCGGTTCATGGTAAATATCTGATCTTAAGTCAAATCTAGGAATGGGTCATAAACTGCTATGGCTGAGAATGGTACATTTCTCTGTTGTTTTCCCCTTCCCTCCCCACTCCACTAAAAATAAAAGTGAAGGATGACAGATTAAAGGACATATTAACCTGAACTTTTGTTCTGTCTTGAGTCGTTACACCCACAAATTCTGGAATTTTTATCCTAGCGTGTGCACTTTGTTGCTACATTTCTTAACCACTTCAACCATGTTTTGTCATCTACTCACTCTATCAACTCCTCCTGCATTGTCTTGATTTCTCTTTTTTTTTTCTTTGACACCCCATGTCCATCTCCATCCTTCCCCTTTTTGCCCCATACAAAGCATTTATGATATTTTGCTCCATTAATGTTGGCTGTTGCTCTGGGTACTACACTTACCTCAGAGTTCAAGTCCTGCTGCAGAAACTTGAGCAGATAATTCACGCTGATCCTTGAATGAATGACTGAGGGAGTGCTGTACTGTCAGAGGCTCCATCATTTGGGTGAGACATTAAATTGAGACTGTCTTCCCTCTCAGTCAATATAAAAATTGCATGATACTATTTGAAGAAGATCAGGGTTGTTCTTTCCAGTGTGCTGACCAATACTTATCCCTCAAACACTAATACAGAGTAACTGGCCATTATCTCACTTATTTGTGGGACCTTACCGCGCACGAAGTGACAGTGACTACACTTCTAAAAATATGTGGCTGTATAGTGGTTTAGGATGCCCTGAGGCCAAGAAAGACATCAAATAAGTTATTTTCTTTCATTAAAGAGCTATGTAATTGCAACTTGTATTAACACAACCTGCTCAAGTCAGTGAACAGAACAGGTGGCCTGCTCAGTCATGGTTAAGGAATAAGTGGTCAGACTTTAGAGATCAAAAGATTGCCGCTCTCAAAACAGCTTTTTGCTGTTGGGAGTCCAAGTCTGAATTTTGAGTATTTACTTTTAAATGTTGTCCACCAGCTCAGCAAATGATACATTAGCAATAATGAAGTCGAGACAGTTTTGTCTCAGCCTCAGTGCAACATAGAGATTTGGAATTTGTGATGGTTGACCATCAGGTCCAGCTTAAGTTCTTGGTTGGATTACTGGGAAGAGGATGGGGGAGCAGCGCCAAAGAAGCAAAGTGTGTTTAAAATCTATAGGGAGAAGAGGGAAGTACAATTGATGCTGAACATCTTGCTCCATAGAAAGCATGATTTTTATGCATAGCACGTAAATTACAATTGTTATCACAGGAAGCCCTTGACTCGGTTGGCTTGCCACCTGAAGAAGGGTATGTGCGGCTGAGAGTTTTACACAGGGAGCGACAGAAAACGAAGAAAATTTATTTTCAAAAGGCTGTAACTTGTTACTGAATATGCTAAAGATTTTAAACTACAGTTCCAATTGCAATATATATTATATATATATTTAATATTAGTTTGTAGAAGACTGCATTGGAAATTAAAATGTATCCGCTGTATAGGTGATCATCATTAAACCTGATAGATGCATTACACTGATAAGACCTTAATTTCTTTCTTTCATATGTTGTTTCCCCACTAGTGAATATTCTCCTGTTAATACATAGCCAAGAAATTTATCTTGCTTTCAATGCTGTGACATATATATAGCAGTGTTCATTTTAAGAAAACTAGAAGTGTGAAATATTAAAAGATATTTTTACAGCATATGGAACTCTTGATTTAATTTATTTCATTCTATTGTATTTCAACTTGAAGCAGATGTGAAGTATTGCTAACTACCTGTTTCATTACATCTGTCGACAAAACCAGGTCCATTATAGAATCATAGAAACCCTACAGTGCAGAAAGAGGCCATTTGGCCCATCGAGTCTGCACCGACCACAATCCCACACAGGACCTACCCCCATATCCCTACATATTTACCCGCTAATCTCTCTAAGCTACGCATCTCAGGACACTAAGGGGCAATTTTAGCGTGGCCAATCAACCTAACATGCACATCTTTGGACTGTGGGAGGAAACCGGAGCACCCGGAGGAAACCCACGCAGACACGAGGAGAATGTGCAAACTCCACACAGTGACCCAAGCTGGGAATCGAACCCAGGTCCCTGGCGCTCTGAAGCAGCAGTGCTAACCACTGTGCTACCGTGCCGCCCATATAGCACTTAAATATTTTGGGCAAATATGTGATGAGTGCACAGTTTATAAATCACCACCTGGTTGTGGAGTATAGGATGTTTGAAATGGAAAATGTGGCAATTTTTGCTCGTAATTAGCTCGCTTCAGTTTTATTTTGGTATATGTCCTTGTCACAAACATGCTTGAGTTAGCTTTACCATTGCAAGTTAGTACATCAGCTGGGCCATTTTAAGAATGGTGGTACAAGTATGGAAGCTGGTTGGCCAGCTAATGTGTGGAGTAAAGAATGGCATATGGTATGGGATTACTAGGTGAGATATAGTACTACAGAAACAAAATACTGTGGATGCTAAGTATATATCTAAATGTGAAAGCATTGTTTATTTGTTCTCACTTCACCAAGCTCTGTTTCCATAGTAGCTAGTGTGCCCCCCCCACCACCACCACCCCAGTGGACAGCCCTACGCAAAAAGCTTTCATTATTTTCACTGGATCATATATGCCAACAAATGTTCTGAAAGCTCAGAATCGCATAATTTAGGATAATGGATATCAAGACATATAGTACAAGGCTGTAATGCCTCAAGAGATTTACTTACTAATATATACTGCAAGAGTGAATCTTGAATGGGTTATGAAATTGTCTGAACCCAGAAATATATTAACTGCTTTAATGCACAATTCAAAGTGCCCTGTATTATGTGATTTCACAATTGAAACAGTAATATAATAGAAAATTAGACTTAACAGAGAAATTGCTATACAGATAAGTATTGCTGCTCACCCAAAACAAAAGTGAAACCGAATAGCAGGCATCGTGCTGAGACTGATGTGATGGAAATATTACTTTAAACTTTCAAAAACTAGGTAAAAGTGTGTATTGTTTGTAATGGAACTTCAAATTCCTGAACTACAATGATTTCGTTAGCACCTGTAGTATTTCTAAAGCTGAAGCCTAATAGAAATCCTTTTAGTTTTGCAACTGCTGAACTGTTACAATTATGCGGTTTATAAGATTATGTTTTGGGACTGGAGGGGAAAATGACCAGAAAGTCATGTGACATGTTCTGAAGTCTGCCTGATAACAGGCCTGAGTGAGGGGGCTTTAAAGATTAAACGGTGGTCCAGATTGCAGAAATGAGGATGGGGACTTGAGCTTCAATTGAACATTTTCAGGATATGAATGAAGGTTGAAAGATTTGCCGAGCTTGAGGTGGAAGGAGAGATGACAGGAAAAGGCCTCACTGTGGAAGACAGTTCTGGGGTTAAAAGTTACCAGGCTGCAAAAAGAACAGAATGAAGTAACCCTCTGGAGCTAAGCAAAATGCTCCATATGTTGGAGTTTGGAAAAATAAACAGAAAAGCACTGAAAAACTCGGCAGGTCTGGCAGCATTTGTTTCTCTTTCTACAGATGCTGTCAGACCTGCCGAGTTTTTTGAGCACAAATGTTTTTATCTCGAGCTTAGAGTCACTTTGGACTGGGGCAGGGAAAGTTGAATGACTGACGACTAAGGGACAGTGTAAAGTTTACCATGAAGTGAGTTTTTCAGTTGTGTTCAAAGTAAAAGGGGAAGTGCTTTTCTGTTTTAAGTATAAATTGCCTTCAAAATTAGCATTTAGTCAGTACTGCTTTTAGTCTGATTGTTACAGTAAAAGTCTTAAAATGTGAAATATTGTCATGTCTTCCTTTCAGCGAACAAGAGAAAGTTTGAATTCCACTTTTTTTCAAAGTTATTGGCCTCTACGGGAATTGCAACACTTTTTTCTGAAAATTGAAGGTTTGAACCTTCAAGCATTTTTACTAAAAAATATTAGAAGTGCAAGATGCTTCGAGTTGTTGACGGTTTGCAGCCAAGGTCTTTAAGACTGCGCAAATTTGTAATGGCTGGTGAAGGTTGAATTTTTTTCAACCTAAATGGTGTTGGAATAAGTTAGAGAAAAGTTAAGGTAGACTTTGTAAGTAGGATAGCCAAATTGTCAGCCATTCATTGAAGTCTCATGGAATTAAAGGCTAATTTCTAGGATACTACTGTCAGCAACCCAGGCGGCAAGTCATAGAGGTAATAAAAATGGGTTTAAAATTGTTTTGTTGTAACATATGAGATGGAAATGTAGTGTGTCTGACTTGTGGTCAAAAACTTATCCTGTTAAGGAAAGAGTTTATTTGCTTTCTGCTTGGTTGGGAAGCCAGGGTGTTGACAGTATGGATCCAGTGAGTAACCAATTACATGAGAACGGGTGGTGTGCTTGGTGGCAGGGCATCATGTTGTTGACACCTCCAAGAATATGTCTGACCAGGGTTTGCAGCGTTGTCTGTAAACAGGTCCAAAAGACAATGGGTACATTTTCTATAAATTTTCTGATGACAATTCACACTTTTTAGAAGTCCACAAATGACTTCATGTGGGTCAAGTTTTCAGTCAGAAGAATTATTCAAAACCTGATTCTAGAGATGAAAGTGTGATTTAACAGCTGAAGTTAAGCGTTCATTTTCTATTTCCTCACTGGAATTAAAAATTTTTGAGGTATCACAGGAAGCATTTACTTGATATAAATTGGAATTATGTTAAAATGAATAAGGCAGAGAAAAACTATCCTTACATTTCATAATATCTATGATCAGTGGTTTGAAATAAACTATGTGAAGAATGCTTTCCCTCACTTTAATCAGTTTTTGAAGGATCATAGCTGCCACTGTAGCATTATAATGGGGTATTGATTTCTGCACCCCCTACCTCTCCTCAATAATGTTTGCTCACGCTCCCAGCATATAGTTCTTACTGTGACAGATTCAGTATAAAAGTGCATTATGTAAACCCCTTAGCATGAATATGATAATTCTGTTTTTCATTTTGAATAAATTTATTGCTGGTTAGCTTTTACCTACAGTTTGTATATTTCTAGCAAGTTGGATGACAATTTCCCATTGCCGGTGATACATTACTTCTAAAATTGCAGCATTATAAGCAGAGTAAACATAATGGGAATCAAAATTAGAAAAGTTCTGCAAAGGTTGTTTCTCTCATGAGTAAGATTGCATGTCATCTCCTCCCAGCTTTTTCATTGCAGTAAAGTCAGGTTCATTTTGTCTCTCCCTACTTTTTCTATACCAGTACCTCATAATGACACAACTGCTAGCCATCTGCAACCTAAGCTTTTAAACCCAACCTTGGTGTCACCAAAATCCAAACTTGCCATTTCCCAACCATTAATTCTTTATTTCCTTGGATTTTCTCTCTCACTCTGGAGTCCTGTGCTATGGGATCATGGCCCGTTATTTGGGTTTCTCAATTTTAAAATGTACTGAGGTTAAGTGTGGCTAGCTGGTTGTTTTCTCGTTTAATAACTGTTTGGATCATTAGTGATCTACTAATGCTGTGGCACATGAACGTGAAACTATCTTGCATAGAGGGGCAGTTACGCGGTAGACACAATGGTAACCATGATCAGAGTGCAATATGCTTCTATTCTTGCATTATATTAAGTAATGTAGGGACTGGCACTTTCAAGCAACAGAATTGCATTTTTAAAGTTTTAAAAATAATTAACTGTACAGAAAATACTTGTGCCATTATTTGGACATGTCACCTGCAGAACTGAACTGTTTAATTGTGCATTGCCAATGTTGGCACCACAATCCAAGATCTTTGTAAGCTGTAGTTGGGCGGGGGGATAAAATGTGTAAACAAAATCTGCAGGAAGCTTTTTGCGGACTGATTTTAAACAAAATAAAGTGTATGTTTGAAATGATATTGTTAAGTTGCAGTGTAAACCTCATCACATTTCATCGACACGGCCGAACAGCAGTGGTATTTTTGCACTCCAGTTGATTAATACAGATTACTTAGCATATTTAAATTAACAAAATTAACATTCTGTATTTACATTGTTTTTATGTGATATACAGGCAGCATGTCGTCTTGGGTTGCAGTATAATCTCCACTGTAAATAAACTTAATTTCCAAAACTGAATGTGGTTAAGTTAGCATACTTCAGTAAAACCTAATTTCTTAATGGCATAACAAATATGCCTTCTGAGTCTTTTCAAAAAGCACTACTGATTTGTAGTTATTGCAGGATGTCTTTGTCCAGTAAAAAGATTTAAAATACAAATCAAATGTAGTTGTTATAATTTATTATTCATCTTAAAAATAGTCTTTTCTGAGATCCATGGAGCTATCGCTTTTTGATTGTTTCCTTTTCTGTTGCAAGCTAATTTCCATATTTATTGGTATAAATTGACACTATTTATTATGTTAACACGTTAAGCTATTTTGAATGTGTTTGATTAAAGTTGGTGCTTTTTCTCTTGATAATGACAAAAATATGGAAACTCCAAAACTGTACTTTTCTTCCTGCTGTCAGCCATGGCTCTGGGTATCAATCTGACCTTTTATGCCTGTCCCACTCCAGACATTTCCACGCACAATCTAGGCTGATACTCCAGTGCAGTACTGTGGAGTGTTTGCACTGTTGAAGGTGCCAGTTTTTTGGGAGGGGCATTAAAAGATTGTTCCTTCAAGTGGCATAAAAGATATTGGGCACCACATCAAAAAAGGCTCAGAGTTCCCTGGTGGGGTGGTCAATGTTTATCCATTATTCAGCACATGGAAGCATATCACTTGTTCATTAGCATGTTTCTGGTTGTGGAATCTTGCTGTGCATAAATTGGCTGCTGTGTTTTCTATACTGGAACAATGACTGCATTTCAAGACTGCACTTCATTGACTAAAGACAAAAAAGGACATACTGGCACTGGAGCGGGTCCAGCGGAGATTCACACGGATGATCCCAGGAATGGTAGGCCTGACATACGATGAACGTCTGAGGATCGTGGGATTATATTCATTGGAGTTTAGGAGGTTGAGGGGAGATCTGATAGAAACTTACAAGATAATGAACGGCTTAGATAGGATGGACGTAGGGAAGTTGTTTCCATTAACAGGGGAGACTAGGACGCGGGGGCACAGCCTTAGAATAAAAGGGAGTCACTTTAGAACAGAGATGAGGAGAAATTTCTTCAGCCAGAGAGTGGTGGGTCTGTGGAATTCATTGCCACAGAGGGCTGTGGAGGCCGAGACGTTGAGCGTCTTCAAGACAGAAATTGATAAATTCTTGATTTCTCGAGGAATTAAGGGCTATGGGGAGAGAGCGGGTAAATGGAGTTGAAATCAACCATGATTGAATGGTGGAGTGGACTCGATGGGCCGAATGGCCTTACTTCCGCTCCTATGTCTTATGGTCTTATGGTCTTAAAAGGCACAATTTCAATGCAAGTTCTTGTTGAATTACTGATCACCCAACTTCCATTGAACATCTAGGAGCAGATGTAGGCCATTTTGCCCTTCAGTCCTGCTCTAGCATTCAATAAAATCCAGGCTAATCACCTATCTCAACTCCTTCGTGCACCATCCTCAAATCCCTTAATTCCCCAAAATCTATTGATTTCTTTGTTTATTATACACAATGACTGAGCATCCTCAGCTCCCAAAGTTAGAAAATTCCAAAGATTCACAACCATTCGAGTGAAGAAATTTATTTTCATTTCTCCGACTGGCTGATTCCTACCCCAATCAGGAGAAACATCCTTCCAGCACCTGGCCTGTCAAACCACTGCAGAATTTTTCAATTACCTCCCCCTCAGTATTCCAAGTTCGAGGGAAAACAGTCCTCTTCTACTTAGGATACCAGGGGTCAGTTTTGTGAACCTTGGTGATACTGCTAAGGCTTCTTCACATAAGGAGATCAAAATGATACACAGGACCCCAGGTGTGGTGTTACCATGACTCATATAATTCTAGTAGGACATCTTTACTCTTGTATTCCGGACCCTCCATAATGAAGTCTAAAGGAGGAAGTGTTAGGTTTGTTAGAGAATTTAAAGACTGACAAATCCCCAGGGCCTGATGGAATCTATCCAAGGCTGCTCAGGGAGACGAGAGATGAAATCGCTGGGCCTCTGACGCAAATCTTTGTCGCGTCACTGGACGCAGGTGAGGTCCCAGAGGATTGGAGGATAGCTAATGTGGCCCCGTTATTTAAGAAGGGTAGGAAGGATAACCCAAGTAATTACAGGCCAGTGAGCTTGACGTCCGTGGTGGGGAAGTTGTTGGAGAAGATTCTTAGAGATAGGATGTATGCGCATTTAGGAAGGAATAAAATCATTAACGATAGTCAGCATGGTTTTGTGAGAGGGAGGTCATGCCTCACTAACCTGGTGGAGTTTTTTGAAGAAGTGACCAAAATGGTTGACGAGGGAAGGGCCGTGGATGTCGTCTATATGGACTTTAGTAAAGCATTTGACAAAGTCCCTCATGGTAGGCTGGTGAAAAAGGTTGGATCTCATGGGATAAAGGGGGAGGTGGCTAGATGGGTGGAGAACTGGCTTGGTCACAGAAGACAGAGGGTGGTAGTGGAAGGGTCTTTTTCCGGCTGGAGGCCTGTAACTAGTGGTGTTCCGCAGGGCTCTGTATTGGGACCTCTGCTGTTTGTGATTTATATAAATGATCTGGAAGAAGGTGTAACTGGGGTGATCAGTAAGTTTGCGGACAACACAAAATTGGCAGGACTTGCCGATAGTGAGGAGCATTGTCAGAAGCTACAGAAGGATATAGATAGGCTGGAAATTTGGGCAAAGAAATGGCAGATGGAGTTCAATCCTGATAAATGCGAAGTGATGCATTTTGGTAGAAATAATGTAGGGAGGAGCTATACGATAAATGGCAGAACCATAAAGGGTGTAGATACGCAGAGGGACCTGGGTGTGCAAGTCCACAGATCCTTGAAAGTGACGTCACAGGTGGAGAAGGTGGTGAAGAAGGCATATGGCATGCTTGCCTTTATAGGACGGGGCATAGAGTATAAAAGTTGGGGTCTGATGTTGCAGATGTATAGAACGTTGGTTCGGCCGCATTTGGAATACTGCGTCCAGTTCTGGTCGCCACACTACCAGAAGGACGTGGAGGCTTTGGAGAGAGTACAGAGGAGGTTTACCAGGATGTTACCTGGTATGGAGGGGCTTAGTTATGAGGAGAGATTGGGGAAACTGGGGTTGTTCTCCCTGGAAAGACGGAGGATGAGGGGAGACTTAATAGAGGTGTATAAAATTATGAAAGGCATAGATAGGGTGAACGGTGGGAAGCTTTTCCCCAGGTCGGTGGTGACGTTCACGAGGGGTCATAGGTTCAAGGTGAAGGGGGGAGGTTTAACACAGATATCAGACGGACATATTTTACACAGAGGGTGGTGGGGGCCTGGAATGCGCTGCCAGGCAAGGTGGTGGAGGCGGACACACTGGGAATGTTTAAGACTTATCTAGACAGCCATATGAACGGAGTGGGAATGGAGGGATACAAAAGAATGGTCTAGTTTGGACCAGGGAGCGGCGCGGGCTTGGAGGGCCGAAGGGCCTGTTCCTGTGCTGTATTGTTCTTTGTTCTTTGTACCATTTGCCTTTGTAATTGTGTTCCATTCTGGCTCCTATGTTAGCTGATATTGTTAACAATTCTTTCACTCTGGCATAGTCCCGCTTTCCTTTAAATCTGCCATCATCAACCCTCTCTTTAAAAAGCACCAAACCATAACCCCTCAGTTGTTTAAAATATTGCCCCATCTTCAACCTCCCTTTCCTCTCCAAAGTCTTAGTTCATGCTGTCTGCTTCCAAATCTTGACTCATCTTTCCTGGAACTCCCAAGTGTGAATCCCCCCCAATCGGGTTTCCAACCCAGTCATAATATGAAACTGCATCAAAGCCGCAAATTGCATCTATTGTAACCGTAACAAAGGCAAACTACCCCTTTTCCTTCACGGTTAACCTCTAGCTTTTGACGTGGTTCATTGTCCAGCTGAGTAGGACTGAACTTGCCTGATTCTGCCATTATCTATCCAGCCATAGTCAAAGAGTCCCATGTTATAGCTTCACTTCCCGATCCTGCTCTGTTATCTTTGGAATCCCTCAAGGATGTGTCTGCTTTGTCTCAGCTCATCTGTTGTTGAAGCTCTCATCCATGTCTTTATCACATTTGAACTTGACTATGATAATGCCCTCCTCACACTGGTCTCCATTTTCTACCCCTGGTAAACCTGAAGTCATGATGTGGAGATGCTGGCGTTGGACTGGGGTAAACACAGTAAGAAGTTTAACAACACCAGGTTAAAGTCCAACAGGTTTATTTGGTAGCAAAAGCCACACAAGCTTTCGGAGCTGCAAGTCCCTTCTTCAGGTGAGTGGGAATTCTGTTCACAAACAGAGCATATAAAGACACAAACTCAATTTACATGAATAATGGTTGGAATGCGAATACTTACAACTAATCAAGTCTTTAAGAAACAAAACAACGTGAGTGGAGAGAGCATCAAGACAGGCTAAAAAGATGTGTATTGTCTCCAGACAAGACAGCCAGTGAAACTCTGTGGGGGTTACAAATAGTGTGCCATGAACCCAATATCCCGGTTGAGGCCGTCCTCGTGTGTGCGGAACTTGGCTATCAGTTTCTGCTCAGCGACTCTGCGCCGTCGTGTGTCGCGAAGGCCGCCTTGGAGAACGCTTACCCGAATATCAGAGGCCGAATGCCCGTGACCTGAAGTCATCCAAAACTCTGTGCATGTACATGCTGATCTATATTGGGACTTTTGTTGTGTTATTTTCTAAGATATGCACAGTTATGCTTCTGGCATATCCTTCTCCATTCTATGTTGATCCAGGGTTGGTCTCATGGCTGGGTAATTATTGAGATGTGCTGAGCCATGAAGCTACAGATTACTGGATGGTATACATTTTGGGGTAAATTGATCTGTGCACCTCCATTCACACTTGGGCCAGTAGCAGTGCCATGTTATATGTTGGATGTTATCGATATCAAGGCAAGATTGAAAAGTCACAGACCTGAAGCATTAATCCAATGTTCAGGACTGAAATGTTATGATGTGGAGATTCCTGCGGTGTCGATGGTAGCCATGATGTGGAGATGCCCTATGTATATGTATGCCCTGTTTGTGAACACAACTCTTCACTCACCTGAAGAAGGAGCGACACTCCGAAAGCTTGTACTGCCAAATAAACCTGGTGTTGTGAGACTTCTTACTCCACAAATGTTGTCAGACCTGCTGAGTGTTTCCAGCATTTTCTGTTTTTATGTTGTCTGAAAGTTTATTTTAGATTTGTTACATTAATAGTAACTCTACTGCCAAGATTAACTCAATTTTAGGCCTTGCGTGCTTGTTCTCTTCTTCCCTTCATTTCTCTCTTATTTTTGTTATTTTAACTTTACTTAACTTAATTGATGCTATTTTAATTGTTCACCAGTGAAACCTCAACTGGAATACTGTGTACAGTATTAGTCACCTTGCATGAGGAAAAATGTAAATGTGTTTGAAGCAGTTCAGAGAAGGTTTACTAGACTAATATCTGGAATCGGCACATTGTCTTGTGATGAAAGGTTGGACAGGCAAGGCTTGTATCCGCTGAAGTATTGAAGAGTTTGAAGTGACTTGATTGAAACATACAAAATCCTGAGGGGTCTTGACAGGGTAGATGTGGAGGAGATGTTTACTCTTGTGGGAAAAACTAGATTAGGTGCCTCTGTTTAAAAATGAAAGATCCTCCATTTAAAATGGAGGTGAAATTTTTTTCTCTCGTGTTATGAGCCTTTGGAACTCTCTTCCTGAAAAGGCGATGGAAGCAGAGTCTTTGAATATTTTTAAAGCAAAGGTGGACAGATATTTGGTAAGCAAGGGGGTGATAGGTTATCAGGGGTAGACGGGATACAGATTTGAGGTGACTATCGGATCAGCCATAATTTTATAAATGGCGGAGCAGGATGGAGGGGCCGAATAGCCTAGTCCTGCTCTTCATTCGTATGTTCACGTTTTTAATATCTTAACTCTTTTCTTGCCTTTCATGAGAGCAATTTGGATTGGTAGGGGGAAGTCTATATGATTAAACCATTGGCTCCAAAAGCTTGTTCTTTCTTAGCTAAGCAATACTTGAGCTTTGCTTGGTGCTTTCATATTGAAATTTCACCATGTCCACTGGAATGAGTTATGAATATAATAAGGTTCAAATTTGCAGTTAAAGTTCCAATTAAGACTGGTGGGTTATCTTTCCCTGATATTTCAAGTAAATGGTATTTTGTGAGATGTAAAACTCCTGTCGTCTTTTTGTGATGTATGGTTCCAAAGTTGAGTGTTTTTAAATAGACTTGGGTGATGGGATAATTGCTAGAGCGTTTAAGGAAATCCCTTGACAGCTGTCTTTGTATATTCCCAGTTTATTAGGGCACCTGTTTATAAGAGGTTATCTGCTGTTAATGATCAAAAATGAGCTAGATATAGCTCTTGGGGCTAAAAGGATCGAAGATCTGGGGGGAAAGCAGGTTACAAGTTGGATGATCAGCCATGATCATGACCAAATGGAGGAGCAGGCTCGAAGGGCTGAATGGCCTGCTCCTGTTTTCTAGGTTTTAATGTTAAAAGTGATATTATAAACTTGTTCTTTTTATGTAATTTTGGATTTCTATAAAACTAATGAACATGGTTCACATGGCATGTCAACTGAGGTATTCGGTACAGAAGGTGGTTGCTGCATATCTGGGTACATGGTGATTTTAATGTCACTGCCAAAAATATAATTGCACAGTTTCAATACAGATGTATGGTTTGCTGGAACTTTGTGTGCTCAGTTATGTAGAGGCAATTATTAATTGTGGCAAGGTGGTGGTGCAGCAATAACATTACTGGACTAATAATCCAGAGGCCCAAGCTAACACTCTGGGATCACAGATTCAAATCCCACAATGGCAGCTTTTGAAATTAAAACTCAATTAATAAATGTGAAATTAAAAGTTAGTCTAATGGTGACCAGAAAATCATTGTTAGTTTAGGGAAGGACATCCGCTGTCCTTACCTAGTCTCCATGATAATTCATGATGGATAGCCTCTGAAATGGCCTAGTAAACCACTCAGTTGTATCAAACGACATAAAAGGAATGAAACATGATGGACCACATAGCATTCATCTAGGTACTGGAAACAACGATGACATGCCCAGTTCTGTCGACTCTGCAAAATCCTCCTTACTAACATCTGGGGGCTTGTGCCAAAATTGGGAGAGCTGTCCAGCAGACTAGCTAAACAACAGCATGACATAGTCATACTCACGGAATCTATGGGATATGGGGAGGAAGGGGGGAATCAGGATATTGAATTCAACCAGCCATAATAAAAATAAATGGCAGAGCAGGCTCAAAGGGCTGAATGTCCTCCTCCTCCTTCTAGTTTTTGTTTCTATACCTTACAGACAATGTTCCCAGACATCACTATTGCCATCCCTGGGTATGTCCTATCCCACCGACTGCAGGTCGTAGCACAGTAATATGCACAGTGGCACAGGAGTGAGTTGTGCTTGAAGTCCCAGACATCAGCTATGAACCCTGTGAAGTTTCATGGCACCAGGTCAAGCATGGGCAAGGAAGCCTCCAGTTTAAAGTTTCTTAGTGTCACAAGTAGGCTTACATTAACACTGCAGTGAAGTTACTGTGAAAATCCCGTAGTTGCCACGCTCTGGCGCCTGTTCGGGTACACTTAAGGAGAATTTAGCATGGCCAATGCACCTAACCAGCACATCTTTGCACATCTTTTGGACTGTGGGAGGAAACCGGAGCATCTGGAGGAAACCCACACAGACACCGAGAGTGTGTAGACTCCACACAGACAGCGAACCAAGCCGGGAATCGAACCTGGGACCCTGGCGCTGTGATGCAGCAGTGCTAACCACTGTACCGCCCATGGGTAGGACTGAGCACCGCACAGTCATTGTGGAAGCAAAGTCCCATTTTCACATTGAGGACATCCTGTATTGTGTTGTGTGGTGGCACTACCATCATGCTAAATGGGATGGATTTTGAACATCGGGCCATTGAACAGAATCCCTACAGAAAGAGGCCATTTGACCCATCGAGTCTGCACTGACACTCAGTGTATCTTGCCCTGGCCCACCCACCTTCCTTATCCATGTAATCCCACATTTACCATGGCTATTCCACCTAACCTGCATACCTTTGGATTGTGTGCGGAAAGCAATGCCGACATGGGGAGAACATGTAAACTCCACACAGTCACCCAAAGCTGGAATCGAATCTGGGTCCTTGCCGCTGTGAAGCAGCAGTGCTAACCACACTGCCACCATGCTGCCCTGGATCTCACATTTCAAAAAATGGGTATCCATGAGTGGTTGTGAGCCATTAGAAACAGCAAAATTGTGTACAACCACAATCTAAAACTTCATGACCCGGTATATCCCCACTCTACCATTACCATCTTGCTGGGGAATCAACCCTGGTTCAATGAAGATTGCAGGAGGGCATGCCAGAAGCATCCATACTTAAAGCAGAGGTGTCAGCCTGGTGGAGCTACAACACAGGACTACTTGCATGTCAACAGCAGAGGCAGCATGCAAAAGACAGAGCTAAGCAATCCCACAACCAATGAATCAGATCTAAGTTCTGCAGTTCAGTCTCATTCAGTTGTGAATGGTGGTGGACAATTAAACCACTGAGGACGCTCCATAATTATCCCCATCGTCATTGATTGGGGTGTCCAGTACATCAGTGCAAATGAAGAGGCTGAAACATTTAACCATCCTCGGCCAGAAGTGCTGAGTGGATGATGTATCTCTGCTTTCTCCTGAAGTCCCCAGCATCACAGATGCCAGTCCTCAGCCAATTCGATCCACTCCACATGATTCCAAGAAATGGCTGAAGGCACTGGCTGCTGAAAAGGTATCAGGCCCTGACAACTTACCAACAATTGTACTAAAGACTTGTTCTCCAGAACTAACCAAACTGTTCCAGTACAGCTGCAACACTG
Organism: Mustelus asterias; assembly: GCF_964213995.1. Classification (NCBI taxonomy): domain Eukaryota; kingdom Metazoa; phylum Chordata; class Chondrichthyes; order Carcharhiniformes; family Triakidae; genus Mustelus; species Mustelus asterias. The sequence continues at coordinate 17,388,559 of NC_135822.1, read as the reverse complement.
GCATCTACCTGTCGATGTGAAAAATTGCTCAGTTATGTTCTCTTCACAAGAAACGGGATAAATCCAACCCAGCCAATTACTGACCTTTCAGTCTATATCCTGAGTGTTCCCATTGACCAGAAACTGAACTGGATCAGCCATATATAAATACTGTGGCTACAAGAATAGGTCAAACACTGGGAATTCTGTGGAAAATAACTGACTTCCTGATTCTTCAAAGCCTGTCCACCATCTACAAGGCCCAAGTAATTTGATTTGATTTATTATTGTCACGTGTATTAGTATACAGTGAAAAGTATTGTCAGGAGTGTGATTAAAATATTCACTTGACTGGATGAGTGCAGCTCCAAAAACATTTAAGAAACTTGGCACCTTCCAGGACAAAGCAGCCCGCTTGATTGGCACACCATCCACCATCTTCAACATACCGTCCCTCCTCCACCAATGCACAGTGGCAGCAGTGTGTATATCATTTGCACGATGCATTGCAGCAACTCACCAAATCTCCTTCAACATACCTTCCAAGGACAAGGGCAGCAGATGCATTGTAACACCACCATCTGGAAATTCCCCTCCAAGTCGCACACCAACCTGATTATATCACAGATCCTTCACTGCCACTGGGCCAAAATCCTGGAACTCCCTTATTAGCAGCACCGTGGGTGTTTTTACAGCACATAATCTGCAACAGTTCAACAAGGCAGCACAGCACCATCTTCTCAAGGGCAATTAGGGATGGATAATAAATGCTGGCCTGGCAAGCAATGCCCACATTCCATGAGCAAATAAAAAAACAAACTTCTCTTTAATTCCACTTTTTCGACTAATTCATATTTGTAAGGGGAAGAATATTGTGGTTTGGTCCCTTGAGCACATTAAGTCGTACGGCACAGAAATAGGCCTTCTGGCCAGCCATGTGAATGCTGGCCATCAGATACCAATAATCTATACTAATTCCATTTACCAGCGCATGGAAGACAGCCTTCAATGCCTTGGCGATTTAAGTGCTCATCCAGATGCTGCTTAAATAAGAACATAAGAACATAAGAAATAGGAGCAGGAGTAGGCCATCTAGCCCCTCGAGCCTGCCCCGCCATTCAATAAGATCATGGCTGATCTGACGTGGATCAGTACCACTTACCCGCCTGATCCCCATAACCCTTAATTCCCTTACCGATCAGGAATCCATCCATCCGCGCTTTAAACATATTCAGCGAGGTAGCCTCCACCACCTCAGTGGGCAGAGAATTCCAGAGATTCACCACCCTCTGGGAGAAGAAGTTCCTCCTCAACTCTGTCTTAAACCGACCCCCCTTTATTTTGAGGCTGTGTCCTCTAGTTTTAACTTCCTTACTAAGTGGAAAGAATCTCTCCGCCTCCACCCTATCCAGCCCCCGCATTATCTTATAAGTCTCCATAAGATCCCCCCTCATCCTTCTAAACTCCAACGAGTACAAACCCAATCTCCTCAGCCTCTCCTCATAATCCAAACCCCTCATCTCCGGTATCAACCTGGTGAACCTTCTCTGCACTCCCTCCAATGCCAATATATCCTTCCTCATATAAGGGGACCAATACTGCACACAGTATTCCAGCTGCGGCCTCACCAATGTCCTGTACAGGTGCATCAAGACACCCCTGCTTTTATATTCTATCCCCCTCGCAATATAGGCCAACATCCCATTTGCCTTCTTGATCACCTGTTGTACCTGCAGACTGGGCTTTTGCGTCTCATGCACAAGGACCCCCAGGTCCCTTTGCACGGTAGCATGTTTTAATTTGTTTCCATTGAGATAGTAATCCCATTTGTTATTATTTCCTCCAAAGTGTATAACCTCGCATTTCTCAACGTTATACTCCATTTGCCATATCCTCGCCCACTCACTCAGCCTGTCCAAATCTCTCTGCAGATCTTCTCCGTCCTCCACACGATTCACTTTTCCACTTATCTTTGTGTCGTCTGCAAACTTCGTTACCCTACACTCCGTCCCCTCCTCCAGATCATCTATATAAATGGTAAACAGTTGCGGCCCGAGTACCGATCCCTGCGGCACGCCACTAGTTACCTTCCTCCAACCGGAAAAACACCCATTTATTCCGACTCTTTGCTTCCTGTCGGATAGCCAGTCCCCAATCCACTTTAACACACTACCCCCAACTCCGTGTGCCCTAATCTTCTTCAGCAGCCTTTTATGGGGCACCTTATCAAACGCCTTTTGGAAATCCAAAAACACCGCATCCACCGGTTCTCCTCCATCAACCGCCCTAGTCACATCTTCATAAAAATCCAACATGTTCGTCAAGCACGACTTTCCCCTCATGAATCCATGCTGCGTCTGATTGATCGAACCATTTCTATCCAGATGCCCTGCTATCTCCTCTTTAAATGTTTGTAAGAGTACTTGCCTCCACCACCCTTTCAGGCAGTGTGTTCCAAGTTTCCACCACCCTCTGGGTGAAAAACATTTTCCTCAGATGCCCTCTAAACCATTTACTCCTCCTCATAAACCTATGCCCTCTCGTCATAGGCACCTCTGCCATGGGGAAAAGATTCTGACAATCTACCCTATCTATGCCCCTCATAATTTTGTATACCTCTTTCAGAGCCCCCCTCAGCCTCCTCTGCTCCAGAGAAAACAAATCCAACCTATCCAGTCTCACTCCATAGCTGAAACCTTCCATTCCATTCCATTCCATTCCATGCTATATTTATTTTTGTGAGCTTCTTTCATTTTATCATTAGCAGATTATTTTGACCCATTTCTTTCACAAGCATAATTTTGTCATCCAAACCTTGTGTTCTGTCAAATGTGTATGTTGCATCATGTTCTTTAGCTTGTGTTTATTTTATCTTTTGTTAATGAAACTGATATTTTTCTGGAAATTTAATGCACGTAAGGGAAAACATTTTGGAAACAGAGGAACTGTAGTATAATTAGATTAAACATGATTGGTTCAATCTGTTTCCACTTTTTGCATTGCTCTATTTGTATTTGCATTATACTTCACCAGGTATGGAAAATTTCTTTGTAGAAAACACTGGCCCTTTTATGGCTTATACTTGCCTAATTACAAAAGTTTTATTCCAAGGTGCAAAATGCAGTTCCACATAATAAATTGTGGAGTTTGTTATGGCATTTGAAGATCACCTGATTATATTTAGTTTTGTTGCCTCTGACAAATTTGGCACAACTTTTTAATGTACTGAGCCTTTATTAAGAAATGGTTCCTATTTAAAATAAATCCAAATGAAAAGAAAATTCTAGTTGCCTTCTTTTTCCTTATGCCTGAGCTAAGTGCCTGGTCACCTTGGTTAAAAAAATCACTTCACATGGAAATTTGCCTAATAGTGTGTGCATGTCTTTCCACCTTCCAAGCAAACTATATGCAACTGGCATTAAGTGGAGCATAGAAAAACAAGCAGAAGGTGAGAAAGTGGGATTATCTGCAGCCAAAAATCCTTTGTGTATTTGCAGATTATATGTTATTGTCTGTATTGGTGTCGCGTTTCTGTTTCTCTTCAGTACACAAGAAATTTCAACCGTTACGATGAAGGCTGTGCTATGTCTCAGATCTTGTAATTTGAAGGCTTGTAAGAAAAATAAGCCATGGGCATGAATGCTGCTGCAGTGATTTCTTCCTAGTTGGTTGGCTTCTAGTTAATCATGGAAAATACTTGTCGTTAGTGTAACAGTACACTTATTTGCTTGATGTTGCTCAGGACACAGATAACTCTGGGTGCAAAACCAATTTAATGCTTGTGTATGGAGCAGTGAGTCACCTCCACCTTTTGACTTTCATCCTTTTCTGATCCACCTTGGCTTCATTGTTAGCCTTCACTCTCCTTATTCCATCAGTTTCCGATGTGACAATGCTGCCGTAAAAATAAGTAAAAATGTTGAGGAGTAAAGTGGAAAGTGGTTTAAAAAATGAAGTAAAAAAGTGATGAAAAACAAGTATACAAGCAGGGAGAGAGTAAGTTGAGGAGGGGCAAGAGAGAAACAGAAAGATCAAAGTATGGTTACAGTAGAACATTCATCACTCGTACTGCACTTTTCTTGACTTGAAATATTTTATTTTCCCACAAAGTCCGAAAACTCTGCTCTTACCTTTTCTGCCCTACCTAACTTTGCTGTTAAAATCAAAAGACTGTATTTACATATTGCATATAATCATAGAATAATATCCCAGAGCACTTCAAATCTGTGAATTATTGTTGAAATGCCATTACTATGTTTATTCCATGGCAAAATTCCAGAAATGGAAAATCAACGTGGAATCAAAATGAGGCGGTATGGTGGCACAGTGGTTAGCACTGCTGCCTCACAGCGCCAGAGACCCAGGTTCGATTCCCGTCTTGGGTCACTGTCTGTATGGAGTTTGCACGTTCTCCCCATGTCTGCACTGGTTTCCTCCCACAGTCTGAAAGACATGATGGTTAGGTGCATTGACTGTGCTAAATTCACCTTCCGTGTACCCGAACAGGCGCTGGAGTGTGGCGACTGTGGGATTTTCACAGTAACTTCATTGCAGTGTTAATGTAAGTCTACTTGTGAGACTAATAAATAAACTTTAAACTTCTTTTGTTCATGTGTTGTGAGCATCCCAGGCAAGGCCAGTGCTTATTGCCCGTCCCTAATTGCACTTGTGAAGTTAGTTTTTGGTAGTGTTGGTTGAGGGACGGTTATCAGGCGGGACATTGGTAGAGTTCATATCCATTTCCAAGCAGGGCCATGAGTCTTTTATGGCCAATTGCAACATTGGCCAGCAGTCATCTTCAGGTAAAGCATGATTCAAGAGCAGTAAATAATTGGACCTGGCTGAGCTGATGTAATTTGGTCCTCTTTTTATTTATTCATGGGATGTAGATATTGCTGGCAAAGCTTGTATTTATTGTCCGTCCTTAATTGTTGTTGTAAAAGTGAGTCACCTTCTTAAGCTGTTGCGGTCTGTGTGGTGCAGGTATATCCAGTGTTCTGTTTGATAGGAAGTTCCAGGATTTTGACCCAGCCATGATGAAAGAATGGCTGAGGTCCAAGTCAGTATGATGTTTGACTTGAAGGAAATCTTGTGAATGGTGGCATTCTCATCTGCCTAGTGTCCCTGTTCTTCTCAGTAATAGAAATCATGGGTTTGGAAAGTGATGTCTCAGGAACTGTTGCAAGTTAGAGAGCATCTTGTAGTTGACATTGCAGCCACTGTGCACCAAGGACATATTTTACACAGAGGGTGGTGGGGGCCTGGAATGCGCTGCCAGGCAAGGTGATGGAGGCGGACACACTGGGAACGTTTAAGACTTATCTAGACAGCCATATGAACGGAGTGGGAATGGAGGGATACAAAAGAATGGTCTAGTTTGGACCAGGGAGCGGCACGGGCTTGGAGGGCCGAAGGGCCTGTTCCTGTGCTTCTTTGTTCTTTGTTCTCTTTGTTAATGATGGAATACGTAAATTAATCAGTGCTTTTCACTTGTAAAAACTTTCCTGTTTAAAGCTTATCTTTTGTCTGAATGCAAAATTGTAAATATGCAACGCAAGGGGAATATGTAACTCAGACCTCCTTAAATGAGGTAACACAGTGCCCTTGCTGGATCTCCAGCCAACAGACAAGGCCTCCGTCACCTCCATTGAATTAGCCTGTTCGCTGTTTCTCTCACCATAGATGCTGCCTGACCAGATTATTTCCAATCTTTTCTGATTATTTCCTGATTCAGTAAATCTGTGCAGATGTAGGTAAAATGTTCATCATCACTTGAAAATCCATACAGCAACATTGACGTCATGTGAGTGCAGTGGAAGGGTGAGAAAAGTAACAAGGCTACCAAGAACATATAGAAATCAGCATCTGTAAAACACTTTGAATAAAAACACCATAATCAGAAAATGAGTAAGACTGCAGGGAACATGCTTGTGTGTGTAGGGCCTTACTCTTTTTACTCCTTGGTACAGGGTTTTGCAGCCCTAAGCTGTCTTAAAGCAGCCAACCCAGCTGTTCCAGTCTTTACATGCTTTCGACATAGCATCCAGATGTATTCTGCGCCAGAGAGGACTCACTCTTGGTTCCCATTGGTCCCTTAAGCCAGGTGACCCTTTTCTGCTTTGCTGTCTTAAAGAGACAGACACCACAATCACTACACTAACCACATCAAAGCTTCCCAGGTTATTCTTAAATACTGTATATGGATTTCACTAGATATCAACATTTTATCCATTTATGAAACATTCTGATTACTGAACACAAGGCAGACTTCTAGAGTGCAAACGTGTGTTATGTTGTAGCTGTGCAGTGAGTACCTGAGTTGCTGCATGTCGGCATGGCCACACTGTAAGAATCACCTGGGGATGGAACCCTCAGCAAGCTCCAGGATTCCACTGCCACAAAAGGGAGCCTCGCATGCCCCACTCATTCAGCCTCTGGTCCAATCAGAGTGCAAACAGCCAAAAGGGGGGACTGCTGCGGCAGCTCCTGACGGGCTATGAACTGCAAATTCCAAATCAAACTGTTTAACACATTGGTTTGTTGTGTTTGAATTTTGTAGAACTAATGAGTAAGAAATAAAAGTGCAAATAGAACTGAATTGTTAGTGCTTAATGTACAGTTTGCCAAGTTTTCTGTCTCGTCCATAACCAAAGCTGGACATCACCATAAAATGCATTATGCTGTTCATGATTTTCTACCCTCATTTTGTCCCCTCTCTCTTGGCTCTGTACCTCTCCAAGCCACAAATCATCCCCAAATCTGGGATTATCTATCTCCCAGCTTCCCTCCATTTTCAATCGGACATAATCCAAATCTCTTTATTGTTGAATTCCACTTCAGTCAGAAGTTTAGCTTCTTCCTTTAGCACTGCAAGGCCACAACTCTCTCCATAACTATCCTGGTCTCCCTTGTCTCATAGCTGCTTGAGATCTGCATTCTCCAGAAGAGTTAGGTTACCTCAGTATTCATTCAAACTGCGGGTGTTGAGGTACAGCTGTCATAGTGTCTGGTGCAGCTCAACAAATATCATTTATTTTGTGTTTTCAACATGCCATGAGAAGAATTCCTGCCCACAGATAAAACATATTGCACTGTCAGCATGTGAGTGAGGTACCTTCAATCTTTGTGTAATTTCCCTTCGACAACATGTTCACTTTATAGGGGAGGCTCGTTTACTGGCAGCTCTATTAACTTTCTGCACCTTTGACTCACGGTGACCTTGACTGCTGGCATAGTCATTAATCAATAAAAACAGTCAAATAACTTTAGAATTATGCAGGGGCCGATTAACTTTTTTAAATATTCATTCGTGGGACATGGATGTCGCTGGCTGGCCAGCATTTATTGCCCATCCCTAGTTGCCTTTGAGAAGGTGGTGGTGAGCTGCCACCTTGAATCGCTGCAGTCTATGTTCTGTGGGTTGACCCACCATGCCATTAGGGAGGGAATTCCAGAATTTTGACCCAGCGACTGCGAAGGAACGGCGATATATTTCCAAGTCAGGATGGTGATTGGTTTGGAGGGGAATTTCAGGTGGTGGTGTTCCCATTTATCTACTGCTCTTGTCCTTCTCGATGGAAGTGGTCATGGGTTTGGACGGTGATGTATAAGGATCTTTGGTGAATTGTATCACACACACCAGGCCCTGAATAGGGGCGAAGAAGGGTGGATGGGGTGGGGGGAATGAAAGAGGGGATGATGGTTGAAGAGGTGTGTTGGGTATGAAGGATTGGTGTTGGGAGAGATCAACGGGAGAATGGGGTGCAAATTGGGTGGGGGGGTGGGTGGGCGAGGTAAAGGATGGAGTAGAGGGGGTTAAATGCCTCTGATCCTGGTTCCTGCCACCCAGAGCCAGGATATGAGTGCCCATCTGCAGTTCCAGTCCCACCGATGTGACAGCTGGCCCTGCACGTGCTTTTCAGTTTCAAATTCCCAAATGATGGGCGTCAGCCACCACTGTGCTGCTACCAGGCACCACAGGCTGTTTCCTTCTGATTCCATACTCAATGTGCAGATGCCTGTCCTTGTACACACGCGCAGCATGGGTAATGTAACTCCAAATGTGTGACTGTCTCCACAACACCTACACAGAACTGAGAACTGCAGCAGATTAGCTAAATCCCAATGTCTCATCTGTGCTTGTTTGAGATTGTGGATAGGTTTGCTATGTATGTCTGTCCTTTGGCTGTGTGAAACGTCAGTCCGGGAGCTTGCATTTTGAGGCCCCTTTGCCTTTGGGGGCCCCATGCCAGGCAACCCTATGTTTCATTGTAAGTCAACCCCTGCTGTCGAAGGAGGCTTGGTGAGTTGCTGCAGTGCGTTGGTGGTGGAGAGTGAATGGGCTGCCATTCAAGTGGGCTGCTTTGTCTTGGGTAGTATCGAGCTTCTTGAGCATCGTTGGAACCTCTGACTTGTGTCTTGGAGGTGAAGGACAGGCTTTGTGGAGTCAGGAAGTGTTGTTTGCCACAGAATTCCCAGCGTTTGAACTGCTCTCGCAGCTATAATATTTCTATGGCTGGTCCAGTTCAGTTCCTGCTAATTGTAACCAGCACGATGTTGATTCATTTTCTGACAAGTTGCAAATGGAATTGTACACTCTGCAATCCTCAACAAATAATCATGTACCCATTTCCGATTTTATTGATGAAGCAATGAAAATGGTTGAGCCTTATGGCCTTGAGGAAACATCCGGTGATGCCCTGGAGCGGAGATGATTCTCTTTCAACAAGTACAACCATCTTTCTTTGTGCTAGTTATGACTGCAGTCAGTGAAAAGTTTCCCCCAGATTCCCATTGACTTCAATTTTGCTTGGGCTCCTCTGTTGTCCCATCTGGCCAAAAGCTGCCTTGATGTCAAAGGAAGTCACATTGCTGTGGGTCTGGAGTCAATTGTAGATAAGAACAGTAGATTTCTTTCCCTACAACAATGCGGTAGTTTTATTGTCACCATGATGAGTGCTACTTTTTAATCTGGGTTTATTTAATTGTATTTGAATTCCTCAACCACCACCATGGGATTTGCACTCGTGTTGTGGATCGTTAGGCCATGCCCCTTGGTTACTAGTCCAGCAACAAAAGCATTATGCTACTGTTCATATTAACATATTCTGACCTTAATTTTCTGTAATAATAGTATTCATAGTTAAAAAACAAAACGTATGACAGTTTGGGAAGTAGAGCTCATTGAGGTGTAGGAGTTTCTCTGCAGTACAGACTAAGGAGATTGGAGATGCAAAGTCAAGGTGCAATAGCACCTTAATTAGTGGGAGGTCATGTTTACATGCCAAGTTCTCATTATAAATGTGGAGATAGGAATTTATAATGGGGAAGGTTGATCAAAACGTGTACTCCGACAAAAGATTTCATTACGTTACATAAAATACAATATTAGATCCTGAAAATTAGTTTAACCAAGTCTGAAAGTTTTCTTTTCAATTTGTGCTGAATTAATTATGGCATCCATTTCTCAGCTGTACCACCTAACGTGCTCATTTTTGCTTTTGGAAAAGAGGATCTGTAAACTAAATTATATTATTGTTTGAGAAAACATCATTGTATTAAAATGTTAAGCAGTGAGGTTTGGGGAGGTTGAGGGCGAAAGATAAAGGAATTGCAAAATAGGGTTGGGGAGTAGTAAAAACAATTGGGAAAACTCTATTATGAAGAATGCCAAGTAGAATGAATCATTTTAAGCTTTTACATAGTTTACATCAAACTGCAAGCATGTTAATTTGATTTATAATGGTGTGAAAGTCGAGTTGATGTCTAGTTTTCTTATCCCTGGAGTGATTAATAATTGCATTCATTTACAGACCTATTGTTTGTAGCAAATTAGCATTAATGTGATATCGAGAAAGGAATCTGTGCAGTTTAGAAATTTTAGACAACTTGATCTTGTTTTGACTGTTCAAAGAAGTGTTAAATGCCTCTGAAAGTTATTGAAGTCTATTTCTATCCTGTAAAACTAGGAAAATGTTGCAATAATGTCAACACCTATGCATCATATGTGAATGGAGCACAATGCGCAATTTCACCTTTCCTGTCTATATTATTGGACTTTGCCTCTGCAAACTTTAGCTTTTATGTATAAACAGTTCTACAAAATGTACAATTTTTAAAATTAATTCGTGGGACATTCGTTGGCTGGGCAGCATTTATTGTGTGGAGATGCCGGCGTTGGACTGGGGTAAACACAGTAAGAAGTGTTGTTAAACTTCTTACAGCATTTATTGCCCCTCCCTAGTTGCCCTTGAGAAGGTGGTGAGCTGCCTTCTTGAATCGCTGCAGTCCATATGCTATGGGTTGATCCACAATGCCATTACGGAGGGAATTCCAGGATTTTGACCCAGCGACTGCGAAGGAATGGCGATATATATTTCCAAGTCAGAATGGTGAGTGGCTTGGAGGGGAACTTGCAGGTGCTGGCGTTCCCATGTATCTGCTGCCCTTGTCCTTCTAGATGGAAGTGGTCGTGGGTTTGGAAGGTGCTGTCGAAGAATCTTTCGTGAATTGAACTGTATCTGAACAACTCAATTTCAGATACAGAATTGGAAATTATAGTTTATGCAGTATGCTTAACTAATTAATAGTAAGATCAGCTCATATCTGAAAGAAAAATATATGTAAATGTTTCACGTGTGGCTCTTGATCCCAACTGAAATCAGAGCTGTCTTGGAATGTTTTTTTTTGGTTTCTTTCCTCCTTTCCTGAAGAGCTCACCCTCACTGCCTCCACGTAGAATCAGAGAATCAGAGAAACCCTACAGTACAGAAAGAGGCCATTCGGCCCATCGAGTCTGCACCGACCACAATCCCACCCAGGCCCTACCCCCATATCCCTACATATTTATCCACTAATCCCTCTAACCTACGCATCTCAGGAAACTAAGGGCAATTTTATCATGGCCAATCAACCTAACCGCACATCTTTGGACTGTGGGAGGAAACCGGACCACCCGGAGGAAACCCACGCAGACACGAGGAGAATGTGCAAACTCCACACAGACATGACCCAAGCCGGGAATCGAACCCAGGTCCCTGGAGCTGTGAAGCAGCAGTGCTAACCACTGTGCTACCGTGCCGCCCATAGGAGCATAGCTGACATGGGAGGTACGATGGAGTTGTTTGTTGAGCCTACATTTTAAGGTGCCTTAGCTAACTATTTTGTGCAGCATCTTGTACCATTCAAAATGAGAAGGAATCCAATTTAAATAAAACTTCTGGATTTTATTTTTTTTCTGTGCAAAGCCAAGAAAAGGATTGTTCCTGAGCTGAGCTGTAAATTGCATTGTGGGATTCCTGCAAAGAGGAAAATAGATCAACCCAAGGTTTTATGTGGTGCCATCCTATCACTTTCTAATGATAGTGCTGTCCTTTCAATTGTGTAGCCTGAATGCACTGAATTGTGTTAGATAGACTTGGGGCACAGAAATCGAACTTGTGCCCTCTTGCCTTATAACATAATCTTCAAAGACTTTAACTTTCAAGGAGTAAATCATAGGAGTGATGCCATATCATTCGAGCACCACGGGTAGCCTGCAATATATGTGAAGTTGTTTTCAGAGCTGTGACCCAGTGGTAATGTGAATATTGATTTTTCTTAGCGCCCGCTTACGATAAAAAAAAGTTTTTCTTGATGGTCACGGGCAAAACTCAAAAGATTACTGAATGCAAAAACACTTTAAATATAGTTTAAAATGGGCAATAAATGTCACTTTCTAAGGCTGCATATTTTAAGGCAGCCAAGTTGTGAATGTGTCATCTTCAGTGAGACCACAATATTTCATGAGAAACATATATCTTGTTATTTAAAGGATAAATTACTTAAGATTAATGAAGAACTTTATTTAGAATCAAGATTGAAAAGTACTTTGGTCTGCAGAAATTTTGCTGCTGAAATCTTCTTTCTACTGTGCCCATTTAAGAAATTTTATCTGTGATTTGAGAAGACATCATCATTGCTTCTTTGTCAACATTTTTGTGAAAGAAAACTAACTTGGATTTCATTATACAGAATAAAGCAGCTCCATTGCCAGAATAATGATGGTGTATCAATAATGCCACACCCAGCTGTAGTACTGTAGATTTTTAAACTTGAGTTTTGCCTAAGAAGGCATTATAAACTGTGCCAAAAAAGGATTTTAGGGTTGCCTTTTGATTGTGGGAGCATGCACAAGTGATGAATGAAGGAAAATGTTCACCTAAGATTAAAGAGTATTGGCTTAAGTGCATTTTTTATTTCACTCATGGGTTGTGGGCATCACTGGCAACATCAGCTTTTATTTCCCATCCCTAATTGCCCTTGAAGGTGGTGAAAGCCATTTGCTTGAACCATTACAGTTCATATGTTGTAGTTGTGCCCACAAGGCTATTGAGGTGGGAGTTCCATGATTTCAATCCAGTGACAATGAAGGATACATTTCCAAGTCGAGATGCTGTATAATCTGGAGGGAAACTTGCAATTGGCAGTGTTCATGTGCACTTTCTGCCCTTGTTCTTTTAGGTGTTAGAGGTTTAGAAGATACAATTAAGGAACGTGGCATCAAGGAGACCAAGTAAAATTGAAGTTGGTAGGAATCTTGGGGAAAACTCTCCACTTTGAGCCTACTAATGGCAAATTGCTCTGCAGTGCACCTTGTGGATAGAGCACACTGCTGCCTGGTAGACTGGTGATAAAAGGGCGTGGTTGTTTAAGCTGGTAAATGAGGTGCCAATCTGAGTGGTATTTTGTCCTGGCTGGTGTCAAGCTTCTTCAATGACATTGGGGATGAACTCAAGTCGGTAAGTGCTTGGTATTCTACATAGCAGAATTGTGCCTTGTAGATTTTGGAAAGGCTTTACAGAGTCAAGAGATCAGGTATTACTTCAGTATTTCCAGTTCCTCGACCGAATGTAGCCTCAGCAGTTAAGTGCGGTTGGGCTAGTTAAAAGTTTCTGGTCCATGGTGACTCCGAGAATGTGGATGGCAAAGGATTCAGTGATGGTAATGCCATTGAATATTAATGAGGGTTGGTTAGACTCACTCGCTTGTTGGAGATAGACCAACACTTGTGTGGCACAATCATTACTTGGCACATCAGCCTGATTCAGAATGTTGTCCAGGTCTTGCTGCATGCAGACATGAACTGCTTTTATTGTTTGAGGTGTTGTGATTAGAATTGTGCAGTCATTAGCGAGCATCCCCACTACTGACATGACAAAGGTTACTGAAGCAGCCAAAGATGATTTGGTCTGGGTCACAGCCCTCAGTAACTCCTACAAGGATGTCCTGACTTCCAACAACCAGAATCATCATCCTTTGTGTTTAGTACACTCCAAGTGGAGAGTTTTCGCCTAGATTCCTACGAACTTCAATTTTACTCGGTCGCCTTGATGCCACGCTCAGTCAGATGTTGATTTGATGTTCAATCTCAGCTCGCCTCTGGAATTCAGTTCTTTTGAAAATATTTGGACCAGAGCTGTATTGAAGTCTGGGGCAGTATGACCCTGGCAGAACCCAAACTGAGATCATTTTGTCATTTGATAACACATCATTTTGCTGATGATTGAGAGTAGACTCATGTGGTGGTAATTGATGGATTAGATTGGATTTGTCCTGCTTTTTATGGACAGGTCACAGCAGCACAACTTTGTCGGGTGGATGCTAATTTTTTAGCTGTACTGGAACTGGTTGATTTGAGGTATGGCTACTTCTGGAGCACAAACCTTCAGCATAACAGGGCCATCAATAGCCATTGCAGCATCCAGTATGCTTAGCTTTTGCAAATGGGGAGGTATTATGCTGATGTTGGAGTGAATGCTCTTCCAAAATTGTTACTGAGGCATGTTATTGGTGCTAAATAAAGAAACTTTGTCTGACATCTGAATGCATTATGCCTAACCTGAGGGATGTGCTTGGTGGTTTTCTATCCCTTGTGATGATCTCCTGAACCTTGGTGAGATTAAAAATAAATTCAAGAATATTCAAATATAGAGTGCCACTGTTTGCTGTTTTAAATTATAAGATGAAGAATGAAGCAATAGATTGTTTTATAGATAACCACTAACTTGTAATATCTAACGTTCTACACCAGTACCCTAAAACGTAATTGTTCTAGTTGAGCACACTGTTTCCAACACTTGTCAATGAAGGAACTGCTAATGAAATTTTATGTAGAACTCTAATGCAAGTTACAAAAGTGAAAAGCCCATTTGTATTTCAATGTAATGATATGAAATTGGAGTCTATAAAATATCATCGTTATTTAGGTGTTGAGCCTTCACAGGATTTATCATGCAGAATTTGAATTAATATTTAGTCGTAAAGCTAGTAAGGCATTTTGATTTATATGAAATCTTTTAGCCAGGCAACAACTGAAGTAAAACAGTTAACACGCTGTACTCCATAATGGTTAGAGCTGCTGATTATATGAGGGCAGTCTGACTTCTGTACAGGAGCATGAAAAAAATGATGATGACAAAGGCAGAGGTTTGATACAGTATTGTTATTGAAATTGAGCAAAAGACTGGGTGCAGTTGAGTTTGGAACTTTCACCTCATAACCTGGATTCAAATGCAACCCAGATAAGTGAAAATCTGTTGGTTGCAACTTGTGGAATGAGTCTGAGCAGTCTTCCGTTTTTGGGTGAGCAGTACCAAATTGATATTTCATTGGCAGTTTCAACTTTGAGGGAAATTGATGGGTGACTGGGATGGAAAATGTTACATGTTACATTGACACAGCAAGTTTTCCTCTTACATTGAGACTGAAGCAAATGGTTGGGATAAAACTGTGGATGCTTGTGCAATACCAGACTGGGGAGTACTTGATACTAATGTTTGGTATTTGATACACTTCCAGTGCCTTGAGGCACTCCTTACAATTATGAGCTACGTGTAGCTTGTTGCACAGTTACTGACCCCAGGAATTAACTCCCAGGGTGGTGGGTCCATAACAATTCTGGCATGTTGTGGAATCCTGAAGGCATGGAAGTATACAAGTTCCAGCTCCAACATCCCACAACTTAAACATGAGAATAATTCTCACACAAACAAAAGGAATTGAGCACGGGCATATTTGTCAATTACTATAGCAAAGAAGCAACATGGAGGAGATTTTGTTTTTGTACTTTGAAGAAAATCTTATTTCTCTTCTGTTATGCTTTTTGTGTTTCACTAGGATGGGTGGAGGGCGTAAATTGAAGCTATTTTAAATTTGGTCACAGTGTAATGTCAGTGCAGTTAGTGATGCACAGCTCATGTATGGCAGAACCCCAACATAAGCTTGCTAGACTTGCTAAATCTGGCTCCTATGACGACGAGATCTTTCTGGTCACAAGGGTTAGCAAATCCAACAAATTTCTGATGCCTTTGCTGCCAACTACACAACTACAGAGCTGGCAGTGTTAACACTGCTGTAAGGCTGGTAGGGATATTAAAATTTCCACACTAAAATGCACATGTTCAAATGGAGCATTATTTTTAAAACAGTAAGAAGGTTGAATTAAATGTTGGTTGAATGAAAATGCCAGTTTGGTAGCACTGTCACCTCTCAGACAGCAGGCTGTGGTTCAAACGTAGTGTGGTTTTGAGCATTTGATCTGAATTGACAGTTCAGTATAGCACTGAAGGAGTGTTGCATTGTCAAAGATTAAACCTAAGGCACTGTCTCAGATGAAACACAAGATTCCATGTACTTTTTGGAGAATATTCAAGTGTGCTCCTAGTTTACAGGCCAACGTTCTTCCTTTAAGCAACACCTCCCAAATCACATCTGTTATTGTCTGACCTTTGCTGTTTGTGTGACCACGTCCAGAATTAGACATTGTATTTGTCTGTATAATAGTGATCGCATTTTGAGAAGTAACCCCAGTAGGGGTAATGTATGCTTTGACGTCGGAAAGACTGAAAGGTACTGTATTCATATCAGTTTGGAGAACTGATATGGAGATATTTGGAGATTCAAAGGTTCCATTTCAGTTTTTGCCCGAGTTATAGCTCCTTTGATTTTGAAAGGCTTTTGCACAACAGTGAATAGGGCAAAAAAAAAACTCACAAGTAATTTTTCTTAAATGTTATGTTAATAGTATTACATTTCCATCAGTCCTCCTGACTGGCCCATGTCTGCGGCATTGTATTGTAACAGTTGCTATGCCTTAATGGATGGAAAATGTTTTTGCAATTTTTTATGTAATTGAAACGGTTGGTTTGTCATTCATTGAAGTTGATTGCAATGCACTGGTGATGTTTGGTTTTTAGTTATTATTTCATTCCTTTTTGTGTTATGTATTCTCCAATCAAGAAGTTATTTTAGTTTGCCACTTCAAACATACTTTAGTGGGTTATTTTTAATAACATTACAATATCAATATCTCATCAGAAATTGGAATCCTTCCCTGGAAGATAAGTTGTCGGGTGAAATGGTGTCACTATTAGCAAATGCAAAGTAATGCAATGGTGTAGTGTCTAACTCACTACACTCCTGGAAGGGTGGTGTAGTGTCTTAACTCACTTCCAACCCCCAATGGTACCTGGTTTCAAATCATAGAATCCTACAGTGCAGAAGGAAGCCATTTGGCCCATTGAGTCTGCACCAACCACAAGCCATGCATTTACCCTAGCTCGTCCCCCTGACACTGAGGCGATTTAACATGTCCAGTCAACCTAACCTGCACATCTTTGGACTGTGGGAGGAAACCAGAGCACCTGGAGGAAATCCACGCAGACACGGGGAGAATGTGCAAACTCCACACAGTCACCCTAGTCGGGAATCGAACCCGGGTCCCTGGCGCTGTGAGGCAATAGTACTAACCACTGTGCCATCATGTCGTCCTCTAATTCAAATCTAATTCATAGCAGTAGGTTAAAGATATTCTATCTGCTATCTGCAAAGGTCTGATTTGAAAATATTTTGACCAGATTACACTGTTTCTATTTAGTACATATTACTCCATTATGGAAATACTAAACATTTCAGTTGAAATTTTCAAGAGTGAGATTAATAAGTTCTTCTGGATAGGATTTCAAAAAATATGGAACCA
Source organism: Mustelus asterias (assembly GCF_964213995.1). Classification (NCBI taxonomy): domain Eukaryota; kingdom Metazoa; phylum Chordata; class Chondrichthyes; order Carcharhiniformes; family Triakidae; genus Mustelus; species Mustelus asterias. The sequence continues at coordinate 17,371,563 of NC_135822.1, read as the reverse complement.
AAGTAGGGTAAGTGGAGTTGAAACACACACATCTGCCTTGATCTAATGGAATGTCAAACAGGCACAAGGGGTTGTAGAGCCTCCCCCTGTTCCTGTTATTGTGCTATTGGGATGGAACAGAAGGAGCTTTGCAATCAGCTGATTATATCTGACTTGATTTTGGCAATGGATGCCGAAAATGGAAAGTTTCAACATTCCTTGCATTTGGTTTACAGTGCATTTTTTTGTTAATTTATTGTCCTACTTTTTTTTCTAAATAATGGGGAAAATTTTCAAAGATCAGAGTCTAATCTGCACTGTACACTTATTCTTGCTCAGTTCTGTCATAAGTGTCAATGCCCCCTTCTAGTGCACATTTATTAGCATTTACAATTGAATACTGAGGGGGAAAAGAATCTTACTGGCTCCTAATTTTAGGATTAACTGCACTTGGCTGCTTGAATTGTAACCTTTTAAAACTATTATATGGGAAGCTTTTTTCAATTAAATTGTGCTCATTTTAATTTTGAGGACTTATGACTAAGGAGGATAAAAGAGTATTATATATCACATTACAGTTACTGATTTTATTGCAGCTACTGTGCCTACCTGGAAAGAATCTTTTAATTCCTGTTCCATCCATTTTAAAATCAGTTTGATGTCAGGAGAACAAAATGCAAGTGAAGACCCTTTGCCCAGGAGCAGTACTGTTTAGTTTTATTTTCAGTGTTGTCAGTTTCTGCTGGACATCACAAGAACCCAAAGGGAATTCTAGCCTGTTTCTAAACCTTCTCAGAAGGAGGGGGGGATTTCTCCAGACCCACGAGCTGTCAGCAAGAATCGGATATTGAGTAAAATAAATGGGTTTGACGTCGGGTGCCAAACCCATTGCAGTGGCCCCGGCTTCAAATTAACTAGTTTGATATATTATTAGTGGACTTGAAGCCCAATTCAATTCCCTCACCCTAATCACCTGCCACCCCAGACCTCACCCCCTGCAACTTCAGGCTCCCTTCTCTCTCGAACCCTCCAAACAGACACCCATCTGGCCGTATGCTTTGGCATTGCCAACGGGTGCACTGCCCCTGGCATCCTGGCACTGACATCCTGGCCTGGAGACTTGGGCCCCGAGAGGGGTCAGGACATAAGTCCAGTGACCATTTGCCCTTCTGCTAGGCTGCAGAGGAAGGGTTGGGTGGGCTTGAGCTGGGGGCAAGGGGTTGACCTTGCCACTCACCCTGGGATGGGGGCCTCATGGCTGGACTGCCTCTTCTACCCCGACAGACCTGAAGATCACCCCGGCATGGTGATTTTAGGCAGCTCTCTGCTTAACATCTTCACTCCTGCCTGTCAGCAATGAAAACTTTTAGGTGGCCAGGTCACTTTAATCTCCATGCCCCCGGTCACGAGGTAGGTTTTTAAATCATTGCAGCATGCTATTCTGCAGCAGAGTTTTCCTTTTCTCCCTGTTTTTTTTATCGAGCTTAAATTGATCTCAACTTGCTGTGTTATGTTCTGTATATGGGGTTCATTGGAAGCCGTGTCCAGCTACCCAGTCCCCCTTTGACATTGGTACGCACATCCTTCTCTTGATACTCCGAGATTCTGAGCATTTTCTTAGAAAGGCACACCTGTTCGCTAGCTGTGCTTCATATAATGGTGAAAAATATATCAATTTAAATTCATAACAGTAGCCCTTTGGGGGCTCCCAGGGCATGAAGCTTTGTTTTGGAAAGCAGTAAAAGTCATGTCTAACTCTGAGAGGCATTGTAATTTAGGGTTCTCAGATCGTTGCTTGTTTTCAGGTGAGTGGGGAAATAATTAAATCCCTAACTCTCAAACACAGATGCAGTTTACAGCTTGATTAACTACTTTATTACACCTGCTATAGACTTATTAGTTACTGTATCTGTCCACGTTAAACTCCACAGAGGTTCGAGTGTTACTAATCAAGTAGCTGTAATTTGTGCCCTGAAGAAATTGCTGTGTTTTATTTACCTGAATAATTACTCTAGCATGTAAACAGTCATCAGTTCAGTGTTGTCTGGATTTAGCAGTTTGCAGAATCTAAAAAGTAAAGATTTTCTCAAGGACACGACTCCTGAAATAGACGTGTGGAAGGAGGTGATCAGAGCAGTACGCATTGATTTGCATACTTAGACAGAGAAATATAGAATGTAAAATGTGCAAATGAATTTGATAAATTGATTCCCTCTCGAGGTACATTTTTACTTCTAGTGGAAGAATGATTGTATAAAACACTTTTAACTTTTGTTTGCTTCAACTACGTTTTCCACTCTGGTCTCTCCTTATTAATGGCATCGTTTTTCAACTTTATCTGTTCTTTGCCTTATGATTCAGTGTACATTCATCAGCTTCTTTCAGATGCTATGCCCCTAGTGCACACAGCCTTCATTTCTTTTGCAGCGCAATGGCTGAACTACTAAATCTTGATCTTCTCCATTTCCTTCAATGGGGCAATGGAAATCTAATTGCTTTTGATATTTCAGATGGCCACTTCATGTCATTCAAGAGCAACTAAAAGCTACTACTTATTGCACTTCTATTTCTGTCAATTTTCCTCTTTCCTCTTCAGCTAAAGAAGTTGGCTCATTGATGGAATAAGATTTGTGGATAATATTGTAATGTGGGAAATATTTTTGCAAATCAAAATCTCTCAAACTGCAGTGTAATAATGAGCAGATAACCATGATTGAGGAATCTGCATTGGCCAGGACACCAGAGAGAACTAAAATAAAAACAGAAAATGCTGGCAGGTCTGGCAACTTCTGTGGAGAGAGAAACAGAGTTCACATTTTGAGTCCGTATGACTCTTCAGTGTTAGAGACGGGGAAATGCGATAGATTTTATACTGTTTAAGCAAGGGTGGGGCAGATGGAACAAAGTGGAAGGTCATGGATAGGTGGGAGCTAGGAGTGATTTGACAAAGATGTTATAGGTCCAAGCCAAAGGGAATGATAATGGTAGTGTTAAAGACTAAAGGGACTATTAGGGACGCAGAGGTGGTCATAGACAGAAGCTTTAGGGATACAGTTACTCCGAGGAATGAAAATAGATGGGTGACGGTGAGAGGGGCTGGGAGGAAGCAGTCCGTGCAGGGATCCCCTGTGGTTGTTCCCCTTAGCAACAAGTATTCCGCTTTGGATACGGTTGAGGGGGACGACATACCAGTAGTGAGCCGCAGTGAGAGGATCTCCAGCACCGTGTCCGTCTCTGTGGCTCGGGAGGGTAAGGGGCAGAGCAGGAGGGCAATAGGTATTGGGGACTCGTTAGTTAGAGGGATAGATAGGAGGTTCTGTGGCAGCAAAAGAGACTCAAGGATGGTATGTTGCCTACCGCCTGCCAAGGTCCGTGACGTCTCAGACCGTGTTTTCCGGATTCTTAAGGGGGAGGGGAAACAGTCAAGTCATGGTACACATTGGTACCAACGACATAGGTAAGAGAAGGGACGGGGATTTAAAACAGGAATTTCGGGAGCTGGGCTGGAAACTGAGAGCCAAGACAAAACATGTGGTCATCTCTGGTACGTTGCCGGTGCCACGTGATAGCGAGTTGAGGAACAGGGAGAGAGTGCAGTTAAACATGTGGTTGCAGGGATGGTGTTGGAGGGAGGGTTTCAGATACGTGGATAATTGGAACACATTCTGGGGAAGGTGGGACCTGTACAAACAGGACGGGGTGCACCTGAACCAGAGGGGCACCAATATCCTGGGAGGGAAATTTGATACGGCTCTTCAGGGGGGTTTAAACTAATTTGTCAGGGGAGTGGGAAAAGGAGTTTAGTCCAGAAGTCAGTGTTGAGGGTGGTGAGATATTGGGGAAGGTATCAGGGTCAAGGGTGGGTACCGGTAGACAGGAAGGTGGGTTGAAGTGTGTCTACTTCAATGCGAGGAGCATCCGGAACAAGGTAGATGAACTTGGGGCGTGGATTGGTACTTGGGACTACGATGTTGTGGCCATTACGGAGACGTGGGTAGAACAAGGACAGGAATGGTTGTTGGACGTTCCGGGGTATAGATGTTTCAGTAAGGGTAGGGAAGCTGGTAAAAGAGATGGAGGAGTAGCATTGTTAATCAAGGATAGTTTAACGGCTGCGGAAAGGCACTTCGAGGGGGATCTGCACACTGAGGTAATATGGGCTGAGGTTAGAAATAGGAAAGGAGCGGTCACGTTGTTAGGAGTTTACTATAGTCCCCCAAATAGTAATAGAGATGTGGAGGAAGAAATTGCTAAGCAGATTATGGATATGTGTGGGGGTCACAGGGTAGTTGTCATGGGGGACTTTAACTTTCCAAATATTGATTGGAACCTTTGTAGGTCAAATAGTTCGGATGGGACAGTTTTTGTGCAGTGTGTGCAGGAGGGTTTCCTGACACAATATGTGGATAGGCCGACAAGAGGTAAGGCCACGTTGGATTTGGTACTGGGAAATGAACCGGGCCAAGTGTTAGATTTGGTTGTGGGAGAGCACTTTGGAGATAGTGACCACAATTCGGTGTCTTTTGTTATTGCAATGGAGAGGGATAGGGCCGTACGGCAGGGCAAGGTTTACAATTGGGGGAGAGGTAATTATGATGCGATTAGGCAAGAATTAGGGGGCATAAGTTGGGAACAGAAACTGTCAGGGAAAGGCACTAATGAAAAGTGGAACTTTTTCAAGGAACAAATACTGGGTGTCCTTGATAGGCATGTCCCTGTCAGGCAGGGAGGAAATGGCCGAGTGAGGGAACCATGGTTCACGAAAGAGGTGGAATGTCTTGTGAAAAGGAAGAGGGAAGCTTATGTAGGGGGATGAGGAAACAAGGTTCAGATGGCTCGATTGAGGGTTACAAGTTAGCAAGGAACGAGCTGAAAAAGGGGCTTAGGAGAGCTAGGAGGGGACATGAGAAGTCCTTGGCGGGTCGGATCAAGGAAAACCCCAAGGCTTTTTACTCTTATGTGAGGAATAAAAGAATAACCAGGGTGAGGTTAGGGCCGGTCAAGGACAGTAGTGGGAACTTGTGTATGGAGTCAGTAGAGATAGGCGAGGTGATGAATGAATACTTTTCTTCAGTGTTCACCAAGGAGAGGGGCCATGTTTTTGAGGAAGAGAAGGTGTTACAGGCTAATAGGCTGGAGGAAATAGATGTTCGGAGGGAGGATGTCCTGGCAGTTTTGAATAAACTGAAGGTCGATAAGTCCCCTGGGCCTGATGAAATATATCCTAGGATTCTTTGGGAGGCAAGGGATGAGATTGCAGAACTTTGGCTTTGATCTTTAGGTCCTCGCTGTCCACGGGGATGGTGCCAGAGGACTGGAGAGTGGCGAATGTTGTTCCTCTGTTTAAGAAAGGGAATAGAAATGACCCTGGTAATTATAGACCGGTTAGTCTTACTTCGGTGGTTGGTAAATTGATGGAAAAGGTCCTTAGGGATGGGATTTACGACCATTTAGAAAGATGCGGATTAATCCGGGATAGTCCGCATGGATTCGTGAAGGGCAAGTCGTGCCTCACAAATTTGATAGAATTTTTTGAGGAGGTAACAAAGTGTGTTGATGAAGGTAGGGCAGGTGATGTCATATACATGGATTTTAGTAAGGCGTTTGATAAGGTCCCCCATGGTCGGCTTATGATGAAAGTGAGGAGGTGTGGGATAGAGGGAAAGTTGGCCGATTGGACAGGTAACTGGCTGTCTGATCGAAGACAGAGGGTGGTGGTGGATGGAAAATTTTCGGATTGGAGGCAGGTTGCTAGCGGAGTGCCACAGGGATCAGTGCTTGGTCCTCTGCTCTTTGTGATTTTTATTAATGACTTAGAGGAGGGGGCTGAAGGGTGGATCAGTAAATTTGCTGATGACACCAAGATTGGTGGCGTAGTGGATGAGGTGGAGGGCTGTTGTAGGCTGCAAAGAGACTTTGATAAGATGCAAAGCTGGGCTGAAAAATGGCAAATGGAGTTTAACCCTGATAAATGTGAGGTGATTCATTTTGGTAGGACAAATTTAAATGTGGATTACAGGGTCAAAGGTAGGGTTCTGAAGACTGTGGAGGAACAGAGAGATCTTGGGGTCCATATCCACAGATCTCTGAAGGTTGCCACTCAAGTGGATAGAGCTGTGAAGAAGGCCTATAGTGTGTTAGCTTTTATTAACAGGGGGTTGGAGTTTAAGAGCCGTGGGGTTATGCTGCAACTGTACAGGACCTTGGTGAGACCACATTTGGAATATTGTGTGCAGTTCTGGTCACCTCACTATAAGAAGGATGTGGAAGCGCTGGAAAGAGTGCAGAGGAGATTTACCAGGATGCTGCCTGGTTTGGAGGGTAGGTCTTATGAGGAAAGGTTGAGGGAGCTAGGGCTGTTCTCTCTGGAGCGGAGGAGGCTGAGGGGAGACTTAATAGAGGTTTATAAAATGATGAAGGGGATAGATAGAGTGAACGTTCAAAGACTATTTGCTCGGGTGGATGGAGCTATTACAAGGGGGCATAACTATAGGGTTCGTGGTGGGAGATATAGGAAGGATATCAGAGGTAGGTTCTTTACGCAGAGAGTGGTTGGGGTGTGGAATGGACTGCCTGCAGTGATAGTGGAGTCAGACACTTTGGGAACATTTAAGCGGTTATTGGATAGGCACATGGAGCACACCAAGATGATAGGGAGTGGGATAGCTTGATCTTGGTTTCAGATGAAGCTCGGCACAACATCGTGGGCCGAAGGGCCTGTTCTGTGCTGTACTGTTCTATGTGCCCATAGTTGCATAGAGCTAAGATACCAGAATGTGTCAATAACAGAACAAAGGCCACCACTGAATGGAAGAACAAGTTAAGAGAAAATGACAGGTGGCTCAGTGGGTGGAGGGGGCATGGGAACAAAAAAAATGGATTAAAAAAGGGGGTCAAGATTGCAGAATGAGTTCATTGTCTGAAGCTGTTGAACAATGTTAAGTCCAGAAGGCTGTAAATTGCCCAATCGAGAGATGAGGTTTAGTTCATACAGTTTGCGCTGGGCTTCACTGGAACATTGCAGCAGGCCAAGGGTGGACATGACAACAAGATGGTGAGTTGAAATAGCAAACAACTGGAAGGTTGGGTCATGCTTGTACACTGAGCGAGGGTATTCCACAAAGTGGTCACCCAGTCTGTGCTTAGTCTCCCGATGTAGAGGAGACCACATTGGGAGCAGTAAATACAATCGACCAGATTGAAGGAGGTGCAAGTAAAACACTGCTTAATCAATTAAAAGTGTGTTTGGGGCCTTGGATGATGAGGAGGGAGGAGAAAAAGGGGCAGGTATTGCACCTTACGCGATTGCATGGGAAGGAGCTGTGGGAGGAGGTGAGGAGTTGGGTGTGATGGAGGAGTGGACTGGGGTGTCGCAAAGGGAGTGGTTCCTGCAGAATGCTGGGGGAAGTGGGGGAATGTGTTTGATGTTGGCATCAGACTGGAGTTGGCAGAAATGGCAGAGAATGAATGCGGAGGCTGGTGAGGTGGAAAGTGAGGACAAGGAGTCCCTGTCATGGTTCTGGGAGGAACGGGAAGAGATGCATGAGATGGGTCAGTCACTGCCCTGTCAACCACAGTAAGAGGAAATCCTGGTTCAGGAGAAAGGAAGACATGTCAGAGCGCTGTTTTGGAAGGTGGATCATTAGTGGAGGCTGCGAAATTGGGAGAATGGGATGGAGAACAACCCATCTTTGAATAGTACCATGGCAACTTTTTACATTGACCTGAGATGGGGCCTCAGTTTAATGTCTCATCTGAAAGCAACACCTCTATCAGTAGTGCCTTATGATGTCATATGAATTGTGTGTTCAAGTTTCTAGTGAGACACATCTGCACATGGATTGTGACCATAACTGACTTTACTCCCTAACCCAATGAATATTTGGGCTAGAGTATTTTTCCAGTTGTGCATTCCCAATGGAATAACATGTCTTCACTATGAAATCCTGCTGGACCTTAGGGACAACTTATGTTTTGTAGCATCTGAGGGCACTGTCCATACTTGGTTAATATCCCTGTCCCTATCCATGTTGTTTAAGATCAGATTATAGAGAACACACATGGGTAGACAAATGTACTGGCCTACAGTTTTTCTGTTGACAATGGTGATACTGGAATTTTGTTTTATATTTATTCATGGGATGTGTGTTTTGTGAGTAAAACCAGTGTTTAGTGCTCGCCTGTAATTCCCCTTGAGAAGATGCTGGTGAGCCGTTTTCTTGAACTACAGAAGTCTATGTCGTCTAGGTGTACCTACTAGGGAAGGTATTCCAACAGTGAAGGAATGGCCATATATTAAGTCATGATGGTATGCAACTTGGAGAGCCTGTATCTGATGGTGTTCCAATGTACCCACTGTCCTTGTTCTTAAAGATGGTAGAGATCATGAGTTTGGAAAGTACTGTCAAAGGAGCCGAGGCAAGTTGCTGCAGCAGTGCTTCTAGATGACGCACACTCTGCTACAGTGTGCCAGTGGTGGATGCAGTGCCAGTCAGGTGGGCTGCTTTGCTCTGGAGGACATCAAGTTTCTTGAGTGCTGCTAGAGTTGTGTTCATCCAGACAGGTGGAGAATTATTCCCCACACACTCTTGCCTTGTGCCTTGTCGATGGTGGATGGGATTTGGAGAGTTGAGGTGAATTACTACTTGTTGCTGAATTTCCAACCCCTCTTGCTCTTGTAACCACGGTATTTATGTGGCTGATCCAGCTAAGTTTCTGATCAGTGGTGACCCCCAGGATGTGATGGTGAGGAATATAGAGACGGCAGTGCTATTAAATGTCAAAGGGAGAAGGTTAGGTTCTCTCTTGTTCGCGTAAGTTATTGCCTGACACTTGGGTGGCATGAATGCTACTTACTCATCAGTCCAAGCCTGCATTTTGTATAACTCTTCCTGGATACAGGCATGGACTGCTTCATGATGTGAGGTGTTACGAATGGAATTGAACATTGTGAAATCATCTACAAACATCACCAACTTTGATCTTGCGATGGAGCAAAGGTATTTGGTGAAGCAGCTAATGATACTTGGGCCTCAAACACTATCTTAAGGCACTTGTGCAATAATGTCTGAGGCTGAAATTGATTGTGGTCAACAAGCAAAGCCATTTATGCTTTATAATTTTTTTGTAACCTCTTAAGGGTGTTTCGCCAGAACCTCAGGAATTGTATCTAATTTAAATATAATCATCTGCTCTCAAGAAGCTTACTAACTCACTGCATAGTACCTTCATGTAAAAACAAAATCTATCATCTTCTTGTCACGTATCATTCATGTCTGAGGACATAGGTTTTTAATCTACTTACAAACCCCTTGGTGTTGCTGGAATGGTTTCTAGGAGATTGAGAGCAGTGTGCATTATTTTTTCCTCGGGCTTTCCTACATTGAGTGGGAAAGTTGTTCACTGGGCCTCCTTTCATTTGCAATCAAAAAATTAGATGCAAGAGTATGAACATGAACTCAGGCCTTATTGTCTCTGAAAAAGTCTCAATAATAGTCTTAGTGTGTCAATTTTATGTCACTTTTTGCCTTATTAAGTTCTGTGTTCACATTTCTGATGGAAACTGGCCATGTAAACTGTCAAACAATTTAAATTAACCAGTGAATGTGCCATCATGCAACTAATGGTGGGTGAATATATTTACAGCATGGCAAGGTTTTATAATAGAAATGTTAAAATAAGGACCAAATGCACAATTTTTAAAAAGGTGTTGAATTAAATCTGAATATCCTTCTCTGTGTATCACTGGCTTGTACCCTGACTTCATTGTCAAACTATGTTTGATTTTCACACCCTGTGTACCTCGTCCAGGGGGAATATTGTGTTGTATTCATAGTTTGTCTTATTTTGGTAGCATCACTTTTCTTTCTTTCCGCACTATCTACATGCTGGCAGAGAAATGCTTAAAGCAGGATTCTCTGGAACCCAAGGGTTCTGCAAGAATCCCGAAAAGATTCCATGCTGATTTCAAGTTAATTGAATGTTGTACCAATTTGTTTTCAGATTTTCAAGATGTATTGCTCTTGCACTTAATGAAAAATAATGAATAAAAATGTTTGCATTTTCATCCATTTATTCAATGGTGTTTTACTTTGTTTTCAGAGAGTGAGGAGGGAAAGAACGAGGGTTGGAGTTCCACATAAGTTCATAATATATTAAAGGGTTCCTTTGCAAAAGCAGGTTGAAAACTACTGGCTAAAAGGGTATGAAGAGGTGTCCAGATTCTCGAGGACACTGATGTTTTTAGTCCGAGAGCAAAATGTTTTTTCATTGTGTAGATTAGAACAATGTGCCAGTTAAAATGATGTGAAAATGGCAAAAAGCTCAGAAACCCAGATAGACCATTCATGTATCAGAGATGACACTATACAACTATGTTATTACACAACAATTTCTTGCATCGCAAGTGTCTACACTTCAAGAGTACTCCATTGGCTGGAAAGTGCTTGGAGATGTTCAGTAGCTTTAAAAATTACTATACAAATACAAGTTTGCTTTTATTTCTGCAATTAGTGATATCTACTGCAGCACCGCAGTGGCCCTCTGTAAGCCTCCTTTGTTTCTTATTTTGTTACTCTTCCATCGATAAATTTCATTTATTCTGTTCATGCTTGTGGTATGAATGAACACAGCAGCAGCAAGATTGTTCAAGCTGCTTGTTTTATTTGGTCAGTCCTGCTTTTTAGCTTAAAATCTTACCCAAAGCATTCCTGGTATTTATCTTCAATTCAGATTACACATTACTCCTGAAAATTCAGCTTCAGGTTCAAATTCAATTTGGGGATTAAGGACATGTAAAGAGCAATGTACATGTAAACAAAAGCAGTTTGAGCAATAAAACTGGGAACATCTCCCTTTCTTAAATGATGATTGAAAATGTTGTAAGAACATAATTATTAGGACAGGTGGTTCTTGAAACAAGCAAAATAAAAGTCTCAATGGGCAGGTTTTCAGCTATTTATTCTCAGTTAGGAACAATTGTTTCCATGGCTTCTCGTTTGAAGAATGATATTTTGTTTTTCATTCAAATCCTGACATACATATTTATAAACTGCAGAAATTCCAAGTGATATGTTTCCCAGTTCCTACCAATAGCTTTCAGCTAAGGAAGGCTGGAAGCCCAAAGCTTTGAGTTCCCATCAAAAATATTCTGAATTTACTGCCTGAAACTGACTTCTCTTTCCTTACTTCTGGGGATACAAATAATATGGACTTTGCAAAACCACCAGATGGTTGGTTGTGCCGCATTGTTCACTGATTGATTGAATTTGTGCCTGTGATTCCCCACTTGGTAAATTCATGCCCCAAGTGGTGCAAGTGTGATTAGTTTTATTTTAAAACCAGGGTGCAGATTTTATAGTAGGAGAGTGAAAATTAAAATAGATCGGTTGGAATATTCCAACCAATTTATTTAACCAATCTACCAGCTATTTGGTTCTAGGGAGAAAACTAATTTGTAAAGCATTGAATAATAAATGAATACTTACTCATCCACACAATGCGTTATTGAGACCTGACTAGTTATTTGTAAAATTCATGCAAGAATTTGAGATAATTAGTTGTGTTTTGTTTCTCTGTGGGTATGTGCAGTACAAATGGCCTACTTAGGCAAGTGTAATAATTACGGGTGCTTACTGCTGGCATACTGATTATTCATTTATAGTTTGTACAGCTATATGCATAATATGACCTTATTGTTACTGCCTGTTGTCTCCTCTGCGTTTTGCAGCGAGCTACTATCATAAAATAAAACGGTAAATGCAACAAATTTACTGTTTTGGTACTTTAGTGGAAGATTCCTGAATTATTGCATTAGTATGTTGATTTAAACACTTAATATTGAACAGTGCCAATGGGTGTACTAGAAGAGCATGGGTAGAATACAAATAAAACCCAGCAGCAGTTTTGCTAATGTTTGACACTGGTTTACACAATTCAATTTAAAGAGTTGGTGAATGACTCAGATCCAACATTATATTCTGTGTGTGCGTGCATGCAAGCGCACTCATTACATCGGGCTAGTTTTCTTGTCATTCATGGCAAAGAAACAAGTATGTGCTGTTGATCTCCCCATAAAAAGCACAACTTAAACATTTAATATCATGGAGTAGGATGTAAGATTTGTGCTGTTATTTTCCAATCTCCATTGTGCTGCCATGGAGATGCATTGAATGAAGTCTAAGAGCTCCTGTGATAGAGAGTATTGTGTGGACTGTTCTGATGCATCCTCCTGTGCCTGATTACAGAGCCATATTGTCAGTTATAAAGGCTAATTCCAAATGTACTAAAATGCCCGCTCCAATTTCATATACTGTTGTCCTTTTTGGAAGCAATTCCACATGGTCACAATTTGGAGCCAGATTTTCACCTCTTAGTGGAGGTGAAAATTGGGTCGTGAAACACTGAATTAACTTTGTTTGGCTAGAAAACCATTTTTCTTTGCCTTCCTAATGCCATGCCATTTTCACGTAGCCTTTTCATGGGTTGAGGAGGCCTTGGGTGCCAAATGCACACGTTTCTCTTCTGAGTTCTGGCTTCCCATTGTGGAACCACATGAAAATTGTATTTCCTCCCACACACTATTTTTGTTGAGTCTGGAGCATTCTGAAAGGTAAGTGTGAAATGTTTCCGCATGTTCAAATGTCACTATTAGTTGCTGTATTGTAATGTAGATGTGCTTTGAATGCAGTGATTCGTGGGGCTCTGTCCTGTAAAGGTAATTATCAATTACATTGACCACCATTGTGTAAATGTTGACGTGTGTTACAGTATTTTTTCCATTGGACAGAGTGCCATAAATGCATTCAAAACTGTAGAAAAATGTGTTGGTAAAGCTTATTTGCTGTGTTTGGCACTGAGATTTAAATGTACAAACAGCTCGGATGGTGGGGTAAAGGTTTAAAAACAAATCTGGATACCTGCTCTCCTCGAAACAAACTACTTTAAAGTGGAGAAGACACCCATCTGTTCCTAAAAGTTTAGGCTCTGGGAGTTACAGAAAGTCATTATAGCTGTGGCCTTTATGAATGTTTGGCTGAGTCCAGTATCTGTGACCTGTTGACACAATGGTTCCAGGGAATGACTGATGGTTTTATCATGTTGTAATAACATACTTTGTCTTTGAGGTTTTAGTGTACATGGTCATTTGTTTACACAATCTAATGGCTGCTTAAAGGGTTAACTTTTTTCCAATGGAGTAGTTTTTTTGCAGTATTAATAACAGACATTTAAACGGGTTTTACTCCATTGTCACAGGTTTAAATCTTCTACAACTGTATTTAAAATAATTCCTGTTGCCATTGCATACCTCCTGAGAACTGGACATATTGGATACTGGGTATGTGGCTATGGGGGCAGGGGAGATCTGAGCAGGCATGGGCTAAGTGGGGGTGAGAATTGAGGTTTCGGGGGCTTTGAACAATTTTGAGAGCTGGGCTGCTCTGTTGGAGAATGGAGGCATGACTTTTAATCTGCCCAACTCCATATGCACACTCACGACTTGCAAACTGCACTGAAACCTGAGCCCTCCGTGTGGAAACAAAAGTCCTGGTAAAGTCACGCGTGGTTGGGTGTGGAGTTCCTGAGCCAGAAAAATTCGTAACAATCATATGGTAAACTTACTCACTGACCCATTAATGAAGATTAAAATTTTCAATACTACTGAATTTTTGATTTGAAGTGTGTCTCATCAACTCGTGATGTAATTAATTGTCTCCATTAATGGCGGTGTTATTGTGCCAAATCCATCTTTCATCAGCATCTTGGTAAAAGTGCCTCATTGGGGTAAATGGTGAGATCACCATGATATCAAGTAGATAAAGTTAACCAATAATCGAATTGTGAAATATTAACAAAATCATTTTATTTTACCCTCAAGTTTAAAATCCATCCATATTGTACTGTTCTCGAAGTATAAAGTGACATGTTCTATTCATTTATCATTCTAACCAACTGACAGCAGATGGGGGGGCTGTTTGCATTCAACTTCTCCTGGCTTCTAACCCATTCTTTGGCTTGGCAACTGTTTCTCGGTCACCCGAGACTTCGCCCACTTCGCAGTGTAGATCTTCTGATTAAGTTCTATCAGCATTATGTGCTACTGAGTCTCACACACACACCACGGCCCTTTTCTTCCCAATCTTTTTTCCAACATTGTTTCCCCAGCACCTTTTGTAGGCTCTATTTTCTCCTTTCTGAATGCAACAACTCTTTCAAAGGTGCAGCTTTATAGGTGAGTGTGTTTTCCCCAAGTGGATGTTCATGTGTGAGCTTGGGCAGAGTGAGCTATTTGAGTTTGGAGGATATCACAGCTGAGTGCCATTCTGTTTTCAAGCAATGTCTTTCGTCTCAGACGAAATGACTGGGTGGTATTTGGGCACAGCAAAACTGATTTCTCGTCCTGATTTAGGAGGCAATGAGACCTAAGATGTGACGGGAGCCTGAAATGGTAATACATAATGCTGGAGGCCCTCAGCAGGTCAGCAACTGTAGCGAGGAAAACAAGAGTTAATGTCAGTGACCTTTCATTAGAACTGGAAAAAGTTAGAAATGGAATAGATTTGAGCAAGAGATGGATAGGTCAAGGACAAAGCTTTTTAACAGCATGGAAACAGGCCCTTCGGCTCAACTTGTCCATGCTGCCCCCTTTTTTTAACCCCTAAGCTAGTCCCAATTGCCTGCATTTGGCCCATATCCCTCTATAGCCATCTTACCCATGTAACTGTCTGAACGCTTTTTAAAAGACAGAATTGATCCTGCCTCTACTGCTACCTCTGGCAGCTCGTTCCAGACACACTCCACCCTCTGTGTGAAAGAATTGCCCCTCTGGACCCTTTTGTATCTCTCTCCTCTCACCTTAAACCTATGTCCTCTAGTTTTAGACTCCCCTACCTTTGGGAAAAGATATTGACTATCTACCTTGTCTATGCCCCTCATTATTTTATAGACCTCTATAAGATCACCTCTAACCCTCCTACACTCCAGAGAAAAAAGGTCTGTGATAGGATGATGACAGAAGAGTTAGTCTAATTGGGCCTAAGGGATTGGTGAGAGGACAAGAAAAGAAACAAAAAATGTGCCGACAGCAAGTATACTGCTGTCTATAAGCAAGCATAAGAGAAAAGAACAAAATATGCCAAGAAAAGGAAACAAAATGGGAGTGTAGACTTAAGAGTTTGAAGTTGTTGAACTCACTGTCGAGTCTGGAAGGATGTAAAGTACCTAATCAAAGTATGAGGAGCCCTTCCTCATTCCTACATTGAGTTTCAAAGAACAGTACA
This sequence comes from Mustelus asterias, assembly GCF_964213995.1. NCBI lineage: Eukaryota > Metazoa > Chordata > Chondrichthyes > Carcharhiniformes > Triakidae > Mustelus > Mustelus asterias. The sequence continues at coordinate 17,356,306 of NC_135822.1, read as the reverse complement.
GCACAGAAACAAGCCCTTTGGCCCATCAAGCATGCACTGACACATGACCCTTTCTAAACTAAAGACCTATGCGTCTATGCAGTCTGCATCCCTCTATTCCCTGTCTATATTCACTTCAGAAGTGCATCAGACCGAGAACAGTGATCTCAGTGAGAGGGCAAGGTGGAGAATTAAAATGACAGGCCACTCTAGAAGCTCAGGGTCATGCTTGTGGACTGAACAGATGTGTTTTGTAAAGTGGTCATCTAATCTGTGTTTGGTCTACCCAGTGTGGAGACGATCACATTGTGGACAGTGAAAACGATGGACTAAATGGAAAGAAGTAAATTTAAATTGCACTTTTATCTAGAAGGACTGGTGGGGTGGTGGTGCTTGGACGGTGAGAAGAGAATACAGCAGGTATTGCATCTCCTGCATTTGCATCAAAAAGTGCAGTGGGACGAGAACGGGGTTTTGGGGGTGATTGAGGAGCAGACCAGGTTAGCACAGATGGAAAGTCCCTTCGGAATGTTGAAAGGGGATGGAAGGGGAAGATCGAACCATGGAAAGATTATGGCACAGAAAGAGGCCATTCAGCCCATCATATCTACACTGGGTGAAAAAGAAAAGAAAAACTAGCTGACCGTTTCAATCCCACCTTATAGCACCCAGTTTGTAGCCTTGCTGGTTACAGCACTTCAGATACAAATTGAGGTACCTTTTTAAATGAGATGATGGTTTCTGCCTCCACCATCAAACCAGGCAACAAATTCCAAACACCCACTACCCTTTGTGTGAAGATGTTTTTCCTCATGTTCCCTCTAATTGTTCTACCAACCGCCTTAAATCTGTGCACCTCTACATTAGGAGAAACAGGGCAACTCTGTCTACTCTATCTAATCCCCCATAATATTGTGCACCTCAATCAGGTCACCCTTCAGCCTCCTCAGTTCCAAGAAAAACAACTCCAGCCAATCCAATCTTTCCTCACCCCTGCAATTTTCAATCCCTGACAACATTCTTGTAAATCTCTTCTGTACTTTCTAGAGAAATTATGTCCTTCCTGTTAAGTGGCGACCAGAACTGTACACAAAATTCCAGATGTGTTTGGTAATGGCATCATGCATTTTCTGTTTTTATTTCAGGTTTCCAGCATCCGCAGTATTCTGCTTTTCGATTATGTGGTACCCTGACATGAAATAGATAACTCAACACAGAGAAGGGGTTGGAGCTGTGATTGCCTGGTCCAAATGTCTCAATATTGCATTTTATGGTGCATTTACCCACTAAGCAATTGATGGAGTTACTTTATATGACCTTGTTTGAGCCTCCTCTCTATTATGTGAAGACATTGATTTGGCTATGGCAGTATCAATCCACATCTCTAGCAACAGCATCTTTTTGTATTAAATTTTCTAAGCCAATTTGACCTTGGATTATTCATGTTGATAGATCAGATTTTTAAAAAAGGATTGATTTTAATTTGCTCGTGCTGACACGAGTTATAATAATAAATTATTCTATTTATACAGTCTACTGTATAAACTAAATTTAAGATGAGCATAAATTTTGATTCTGCTCACTTCTACATAGGTTGTGTTGAAAAATACTTGGTGTACATGAAGTAATTAAATCATTATGGTGAAAGAAAGAAGTAAATCATTTGGAACAAATTACTGGAAGCAACATTGTTGGCAGCTGTATGGGACATGATGTCATTGGTAATGCAATAAAAGTCCTACCAGTTCCAAGGCTACAGTAAAATAATGCTTTTTGCAAAATACAACATGAGTTCACGTAACATCACGATACTTGGGAAATGTTGGTCAATTGTGTTTACTCTTGAGTGAATTCTGATGGGAAACTAAAATCAACAAGCTGACTTTGCCATCATTGTGGTAGGAGAATCTAATTCCACTCAAGATTTTTGGCTATACAACCATTACAGCCTTATGTAGGAAGCTGCCCATGGGTTTGTAAAAACAAATTAATAGAGGTAAATTGGGATATTCATTTAGAGGATAGATTGGAGAAGCAAGGGCTATTCTCCTTGGCGAAGGGAACATTGAGAAGAAATTTGTTAGAGCATTCCTTATGGACCTCCTTTAATGAGATTCTCTGATCAGTTCTGACTTGTTATCAGTTTTTATGCAATGAGCTTGTGTACTACACTTTGTGTTGAAGTTTTCTGAACTTATTTCATGTAGGTGATAGCTGTTTGAATGAAAACTTAGTCCACTTCAACATGTGGGAGTCAAAAGTTGATTTTGGAAGTGGAACGGCAGATGTTTAAAATTATTGCATGATCAAGTACCTTGCTTCTTTTAATTTTAAATGTAATTTTCAGACACTCATCGACTACTCTCGGATTTTTGGTGTTTTGCACCTGTCAATGTTTTGAGTTGAAACTGTCGTAGTCTCCACTACATATCATGTTAGAGACTATTGGTACTGAGGCAAGAGTTGAATACTCACGTGAGCGCCCACACACGTGCACAGGTCCACACATTCACATCCACCCACCTGCTGTAGATTGTTCAGTTAAGTTTGATTATAAACCCAAATACAATCCAAAAAGATATTCAAGCCAGCTTTATCATTTGTTTGATTAATACACCATGCATGATGGTGTCCTCTTTGTAAATTGCTTATTGTCTGTGGAAGATGCATCAAAAGTTGCTCTGAGAAAAAAACAGTCGTACTGAATTCAGGGGAACATAGGAATAGGCTCATTTAGCCTGTTCTGTAATTTCAATTAGCCACGGCATTCTTTTTAAAAATCCTAGCATTTTTCCGATCACCCTCGATAACCTCACTCCTTAACTAGGCATACCTGTCCTTCTATCCCCTCAATTTGAATTAACATCTGTGGTCTTTTACGGCAGTACATTCCACATTTGTATCATGATGTTTTTCATGGAATTGCTTTCAACCAGCTTAGCTTGAATCCTAAGATTATGAACCACTCTGCACATCAATTTTGTTCCCATTTTAAAATTTAAATCTAATTTGTGTCATTTTAATTTTTTATGCAACAAATCTCATAAACAGAATATGTGATGAATCATGTGATGTGGTTCATATTCCACTTGTGGCAGTAACCATAAATTACTTGAGTGAGCCCCATCATAGGAAATAAATTACATTCCATGACTGCTCGTAACATCCTCTAGGTCTTAGCCCAGAGTATCACGAGCTGTTATAGTGCTGAAGGACCCAATATCATTTTAAATGATTCAGAGCATGGTACCCCCACAAAGATCCTGCAATGCAGAGTAATTTGTGTTCCGTTTACACATTAGCTTGACACCAAGTTTTTCCCATTCCACTAGATAAATGATTGCATCAATTCACTTTGAGCTGTAACAGTGAAACACAGCTGTACTTTCTTTAATATAGTTAATACCAGTGTTTTAATTTTGAACTAATGAATGTAGCAAACGAGCATAATAATGGACTCGGCACTTCTCTGCCACTGTTAACATCGATAACAGTAGATATTATTCACGATGCAATGAATGCTTTAAAAAAGCATTAATTAATTCAGGAATTGCCTTGTTTTTAAGATAACTGCAAAGGGGTACAACCTGCAACATCCTAAATGTTAATAAACAAAATTCCCTGAAGTAATATAAACAAACAGTAAGAAAAAGTAATGAAACACGGCTTCTGATGTGTATTCATTTAAATAGTATTGCCAGCATTAACTAAAAATGTTAGGGCTGGCATGTTTTGTTTAACTTAAGTTTGTCAATTTAACTCCTTTTGAGAAAAGGTGTGCATTTGAAAAGTTAGATTTTTTTCTTGGAAGATGTTCAAGTAGCAATATAATCTACTGAATTTTCTTATTTTCTGTATGTTGTAACGGTGTCTCAATCGTTCCTTGTTTGCTATATTTTCTGGTTTACGAAGCACAGGAGACGCCATTTTGTATAGTGCTTCTAGTATTACATCATGAAACTTCACTTAAATGATTGCATGGGAGTGCCATCGTTTTTATTCAAAAGTCATTGTAGGTTTGGGGTCCCCTGTTCAGCAACTTGGAAGAGTTCTACAACAATTAATGACTGGGATTTATAAAATATGTTCACGCTGGTTGACAAAGGTTTAGTGCATAGATGCCTTGCTTAGGAAATTTAAGAATTGCAATATTTGATTCAGTGTATTTCTCTAAATTGTTACGGTTCAGGTTAGAAACTCCAAAGTGTTTTATGAAGCCCGCCTGAATCATAAGTTTTGCATTTGGATTTGGCTAGGATAAGCATGATAGGTTTCACTTCAGGTATGATTCAAATGATCCACTAGGGAGCTTTTATCAAACAAAGTTTATTTAAGAATGTAGTCAACGTGTATAGTAAGAAAATTAGCAAGAACTTTTATCAATTACAAAAACAAAACAACTACAATAATGTATAACTCTTAATGAATATATAAGGTGTTCCAGTCAAACCAAAACCTTGCCATAGACAAAACCCTTTAAACAGGTTCAATACGGCAAAGTCTATTGCTGATGTGGTAATGGAAATTGAGTCCTTTGGTCAAAGTCTGCAGCTCTCTGGATTCACTCCGAACAGTTTGAAGACGAGACAGCTTCCCAAAACGCCAGAGAGGCTCGGGTCCAGCCCCCAACAACTGCAGATTTTCACCCTTCAAGAAAACAAGGTCTTGTTTTCAGCTAACCAACAGAATTTTCAAAATAACAGGGAGAGAGGGAAAACACTTCTTTTTAACATGCTGTCCCTTCTAAAGCTAAACTCTAGCTGCAGCCAAACTCAAAATGAAACCTTAAACTCACTGGAAAGAGAACTTTCCAAAAACACATGACCGTCCTCCTAACAATGCAGGATGGTAAAACTAATCTGAGTAAACACAAACAACCGCACTTAAGTAGCAATAAAAGGACATTTCCAGTCAAGCCGGCAATAATGACATCACTGAAGCTGTGAGCTAAGAAAGAACTGAAGCTGTGAGAGCTGCAGAAATCATGTTTTGAAAAAAAAACCTTTCTTAAAGGTTCACTAATGTCACACAATGAAATGTAAATTCGGATCACAAGGAATAGCTCCCTTTTGTGAATGTGGCGAAAGTAATGTAGGTTTAGAGGAGTCTCGTGACATGCCTGAAAACTGGCATCGTTTTGATTTGATTCTTAGAGAAGAAAAGTTGGTATCTGAGGATATTTTTCATTCTAATATTACTTGGTTCCAAATGTTTTAGATTATAATTTCTAGTTTTTATAATTAAATTTAACTGTAGAAAATGGGGTAAATGCATTTAAGAAATTTTTCCCTTTAAAGTTACCCTATTACCCTTTAAAAGCTGGGGCCATGTTGATAAGAGGTTGATAGCTAGAAGGCTGAGAGCTATAAAACAGTAGGAGAACTTGCTTAGCTAAAGAACTAGAGACATGACATCTGCAATGTTTGCAGTTAGGGAAGTCCAGAGAGATTGTTTTGGGAGGTAGAACAAAATAAGCTTAACAGCATTTAATGTACCCTGAAAGATTATAGAATAATTGCACTTCATAAGATCAAAGAAGAAATTGTAAATGAAGGATAGTTAACATACATATTGGCTTAAGGACATCCCAATACATGATATGTCATCAAGAAGATGGATGGAGCTTAGGGGTTTATGTGATCCCAATTTAGATGGATGGTCTTCCTGAGAATGTTAATTGCAACTTGGACCTTGTATGGTTTGTAGTTCAATGAGGGAAGATAGCCAAAACAAATGACAGTTAAGTAGATCTGCACTGTAAGTAGAGTGTAAACAATCTAACTACTTCATTGATGTGTGGAATGCGGGTGAAGTTTAATCTCAGTTGAAATTTGTGAGGGAACAGGAGCTTGAAGATTGCTTCGTTTGAACTATTGGAAGAATCTACAGTGGTCTCCACAGGGTCTTGTGCCAAAGAATGCAGCAAGCAGATGAGCTTGGAAATATTGAAAAGGAATCAGAACAAGACGAAGGCGTGCACTATCAAGAATTGGTAAATGTAAGTTTTACCTCTGAGAATATCTGGTGCTGAAGAAAATTCTCTAGAGGAATGTGGCATTTATAGAAGTAAAGAAAGTTAAGATTGCTGAGTGGAATTTTCCAGTCCCACCCGCTATGTGAATCATCGCAGGTCCGTTGACCTTGGGCAGGAATTTCCAGTCTTGGGGTGCACGCAGTCAGAAAATCCCACCTGATGTGCCTTATAAGAAAATTATTGGGGGGAAAAAAAGTAAAACTTGTATGTTTAAAACTATATTGTTAAGTTAATACTGATTTTTAAAAAATACAATAAAGTTTGTTTTTTGTTTTTAAAAAAAGCATACAATCTTGTGGGATAATTCTATTGTTTAAACAAGATGTTTAGATTTATCTTTAAATATTAACAATCCATAACAGTTACTGAATTTAAAGCTGGAACTGCATGTGCTGAAGTAAAATACTGTAACCATTCCTTCTGAATATTTTGGTACCTATAAATGAATAAAACATTTTAATTATTCAAAAGACCCAAAGTCGTGGGTTGAGTCAGCCTATGCATCTCTCCAAACATGTTGAGAACAGTGTTGGCAGAGAACTCGGCGTTGATCGACAATAAGAAACCATTTTAAAAGATGCTGAGGTTACAATATAAGGAGTGTGGAAATTCTATGCAAGCTCTTCAAAATGTATATACAGTAAGCTCTTGTCATTATGTGTATAGCCTGTATATACCTAACATTTTAAAAATTGCTATTACATAACCGAAAGAACTACATTACACAGTATTTTCATCAGTACAGTTCCTTCACATTATTTGTGTAAAATTGTCATTTCTTTCAAGGTAACGTTTGCTTTCACATTCCCCGAAGTGTACCTGTAGATTGCTATTGGATGAAATATTGAGTGCCATCAGCATTTGTGGAACCATGCCAGTTTCAAGAGAGAAGGGATAAAGAGAGCAGATCAGAGTGAGAGGTTGGTGAGGGTGAGATTCAGTTTAAATATCTCAAGCATACAAATTATGCTCATGTTATTTGTACAATATTCATGGACGCTTTTTCATTTGATCGTGGGATGTGGAGTCACTGTGAAGGCCAGCATTTATTACCCATTCCTAATTGCCCTTGAGAATGGCGACTGGGCACAAATTAACAGCAGTTCAGTTAAAGAAGGGTTGTATTTGGTACTATATTCTTCCATTAATTTTGCGACACTGATCTAACTTTCCACTCTCCTTTTAGCATTGTATATTAGTTTTGTCTCCTTGCACTGCGTGTGCCTCACCTTGACTCTGCAACTTCTGATTTTGAACCAAAGAAAGTGTCAATGTTGTAATAGAACAAACAAAAACAGTGCTTGAGACACCAATTAACTGAATCTATTAGCAGATTACATTAAGAGACGATGTCTTGATCCCCAGTTGCCAACTCTATTCCTCTTCCTGGCCACAATTGGAGGCTAAACCAGACTGTCACAGCCATGATATCATATTTAACCCGGGAAGATGAGCTTCCAGCACACACCCACACAGTAGTCACCACAACCGCATACTTCTATCTCTGCAATATCACCTGTCTCTGCCCCTACCTTCGTTCATCTGCTGCTAAAACCCTCAGTCATGCCTTTGTTACCTCGAGGTTTGACTATTTCAATACTCTCTTGACCGGCTTCTCATGCTCCATCCTCCATAGCTTCAGCAAATTCAAAACTCTGAAGCTTGTGTTTTAATGGACACCGGGCTCCTTTCACCCATCACTCTTGTGCTTGTTGACCTACATTAGAACATAGAACATAGAACAGTACAGCACAGAACAGGCCCTTCGGCCCACGATGTTGTGCCGACCTTCATCTGAAACCAAGATCAAGCTATCCCACTCCCTACCATCCTGGTGTGCTCCATGTGCCTATCCAATAACCGCTTAAATGTTTCTAAAGTGTCTGACTCCACTATCACTGCAGGCAGTCCATTCCACACCCCAACCACTCTCTGCGTGAAGAACCTACCTCTGATATCGTTCCTATATCTCCCACCATGAACCCTATAGTTATGCCCCCTTGTAATAGCTCCATCCACCCGAGGAAATAGTCTTTGAACGTTCACTCGATCTATCCCCTTCATCATTTTATAAACCTCTATTAAGTCTCCCCTCAATCTCCTCCGCTCCAGAGAGAACAGCCCCAGCTCCCTCAACCTTTCCTCATAAGACCGACACTCCAAACCAGGCAGCATCCTGGTAAATCTCCTCTGCACTCTCTCCAGCGCTTCCACATCCTTCTTATAGTGAGGTGACCAGAACTGCACGCAATATTCCAAATGCGGTCTCACCAAGGTCCTGTACAGTTGCAGCATAACCCCACGGCTCTTAAACTCCAACCCCCTGTTAATAAAAGCTACATTAACTCCATGTCCAGCAAAGCTTAGTTTAAAAAAAAATTCTCATCCCTATTTTCAAATTCCTCCATGGCCTTACTCTTTCCTGTCTCTTATCTTCTCTAGCCGCTCAACTCCCTTGTTATCCTCCTGTTCTACCCTTCTTATGCACCCCAGTTTCACTGTTCCTGTGGAAGGCTAATTTAGATCCGAAGCATTAATTCTGTTTCTCTCCACAGATGCTGCCAGACCTGTTGAGTTTATCCAGCATTTTCTGCCTTTATTTCAGGTTTCCAGTATCTGCAATGTTTTGCTTCTATAATTCATTGTTTCAAAGAACAGTACAGCACAGGAACAGGCCCTTCAGGCCTTCAAGCCTGCGCCGATCATGATGCCTGCCTAAACTAAAACCGTATGCATTTACAGAGTCTGTATCCCTCCATCCCCATCCTGTTCAGGTATTCGTCTAATTGCCCCTTAAATGCTGCTATTGTACCTGCCCCTACCACCTCCCCAGGCAGTGCGTTCCAGACATTCACCACCCTCTGTGTAAAGAAGCTTGCCTCGCACATCTCCTCTAAACTTTTCCCCACGCATCTTAAACCCATGTCCCCTAGTACTTGACTTTTCTACCCGAGGAAAGAGCATCTAACTATGCACCCTGTCCATGACGCTCATAATCTTGTAAACCTCTATCAGGTCACCCCTCAACCTCAGTCACTCCAGTGAGAGCAAATCAAGTTTACCCAACCTCTCCTCATAGCTAATACCCTCCAGACCAGGCAACATCCTGGTAAACCTCTTCTGTACCCTCTCCAAAGCTTCCACATCCTTCTGGTAGTGTGGTGACCAGAATGGTACACAATATTCCAAATGGGGCCGAGCTAAGGTTGTGTACAGCTGCAGCATGGCCTGCCAATTGTTATACTCAATGACTGGACTGATGAAGGCAAGTATGCTTTCTTGACTACCTTATCCACCTGCATTGCCACTTTCAGTGATTGTGGACATGTACGCCCAGATATCTCTGCGTGCCAATGCTCCTAAGGGTTGTACCATTTACTGTATAATAATAATAATTTTAATACTAAAAAACTTGGACCTTCCAAAATGCATTATCTCTCACTTGTCTGGATGAAACGCCATCTGCCATTTCTCTGCCCAAGTCTCCTACCGGTCTATATCTTGCTGACAATCCTCTTCACTATCCACAACTCCACCAAGTATTTTGCAACACTGCTTGCTATGCCTTCAGCTTTCTAAATCCAAAGCTCTGGAATTCCCTTCCTAACTCTATCTCTCCACCTTCTCTCTCCTTTTAAGATGCTCTTTGCGCACTTTTAAACCAAGTTTTTGGTGATTTGTTGTCACATCTCTTTGTGACTTGGTGTCAATTGTTGCTTTGCAACATTCTTTCAAAATGGCTTGGACTGTTTTACCATATTAAAGGTGCTATATAAACACTAGTTATTGCAGAATTCTATGATATTTTGGGGAGTGTATATTGCAATACTTGAGCAATTAGTGCTATTTCACTTCCCTTTAGGCTGGCAGTCTGGATTTAAAATTTCTAGCTTTTAAGAAAAATTAGCAGATTAAAGTTGATTTAAGTCCTAAGAAAGTCTCTTGAATGGATAAAGATACTGTGGAACTGAGGCATGGAATTCAGATTGTGCCAGGTATTATTTCCGAATTGTGCTCAAGTAACTGATCCCTTTCAGGGCAACATATGCAGGGCTATGGTTGGCCTCAATGCCTTTGGACCATTGAAGGACTGAGCAGCCACTAGTCATTCTGTGTGTGTGTTGGGAATTGAGTAACATTGAATTAGTGAAGGATCAGGTATAGCTCTGCTACTATCTGCAATCAAATAACCTGCTGACATGGACATTCTGGGCTTAGACCTGATTAATGACCAGTTCGGCAGGGTGTGCGAGGATTGCTGATGCTCCTGGAATATCATCTTAGCAAGAACTCGCACCTAAAGGGAAGAAAGTCCAGGGTAAAAGATATACTATTTCCGTCATTCTGAGAAATTTGAACTGGTGCATTGCTAAAGTGAATTGTTGAAATAGTTGAATGCAAAGAAATAATTTCCAATAAAGTGCATTAACTTTACAATGCTTGTTTAAAGGATGTTATTTCTATATTCTTTGTTTGCTTTGAGATGATGCTTGTACAGTTGTCTCTCAATTGATCTGCTAAAGAATAAGTTATCTCTAAAGTTAATGTTGCAGCACTTACAATTATTTGAAGAAGAGTTAATGGAGCACATGGTGATGTCCTATTGGTGCACTAACTATACTGTGACATTGAATGGTAGGACATTACTTTGCTGCTTTGATTCCAAACTGCAAGATTTAGGGTTTTGAGCTATAAATCTGTTCTAATTAAAATCGTTAAGTTCCAAATTCTTAATTTCTAACACTAGGGTCCTCAGTTATGCCTGGCTTAACAAGTTATGAACAACTAGTATTTATGAGGCAAGTAGAATTTGTTAAACAGTGAAGATAACTTGGAAGTTCCTCATCTTTTAGGTTCCTAGAATTCCTTGAGTGTTGTTAGCACAAGCAATGTCTTTCTCTTCTATCTCTGAAGTGATGTTGAACCGTCTCTTGGAAGAATCATACCACAGCCATGGTAACACTTTGCAAACAAAGAATCCAATTTTCCAACTTTTAGCCCTTGTTCCCATTATCTTGTTTGGAAATAGTCCAAATTCATCTCTTTCATTGGCTTAGAGTGCGAGTCTGGTGTCACCCCACCACTAAGACTCATGCAGAAAGACATATGTCCGTCCTTTGTTTTCTGGGCTCCCAGAGTTTGCATTCCATTGCAATCGAATTATACATTTCCTTTAGATATACAGCAGCTACAACCATTACAACAATATCACATCCTCTTGTCAATATTGCACCCATCGTAAGCATTCACATCAACATGCTCTAACCTATTCTCACGAATACTAAAACCATTAAGAACAAATGTTAATAACACTTCCTACCACATTGTCAAAATAGAAAAGTTCCTTCTCAATGTACCATACAAGTCTAGTTAATCAGGTCAGTCAATGCATAGGATTTGTTTAAAAATGAGATGTCATCGCAAGTTAAAGCTAGTGTTCAGCAATTTCTTCAAACATAGAGCTGCTGAATCCAGACTCTCAAACGACATAGTCATAAAACCATTAAATGTAGTTTCTCACAAACAACAGCTGCCCTCCTGTAAAGGATCTCAACTGCCTTGACTGCCCATTTTCTCACTAATAGAAATTCAAACTGTACCAGTTAAAAAGTGGTTACTAAAATCCATTGAAGTTACAGACCAACAACAAACCCTAAACATCAGTAGTATTATCAAAATTGTGCAAAACACTTGTCAAGTTCCTAATTTAGCTCACGAGTAGCAGCCAGACAGAAGCTAGGTGCTAGCCTTAGGGGAGAAAAGCTCTCAAGTCCACTGATGTGCAGCTACTGATTGTTACAATTGTTGATAAAAGTCTGAGAGCTAATTATCTGAATCTTAATAGTTGATGATAGTTATTGAAAGAGGAAGAGAAACAATGCTTTAAAAATTAGAGCTGAAAATGCAAAATTATAGTGACGTTTTTAAGTAATGGAGCTTTGGTATGAAGTTAAATGCATGTGCTCAATAAAATATAAACAGAAAATGGTAGAAATACTCCAGGCCAGACCGTATCTATGGAAAGGGAGACAGAGTTAAAATTGTTGATCTTACATCAGCATTGGAAAATGAGATCTAATGACCTTTGAGCAAGAACAGAGGCAGGGAAAAGGAGGATAAGAACAAAATACGTTTATGATAGGGTGAAAGGCAAGAGGGAATAAAAGGGATGATAATACAACACGAAAGAAGATGGTAATGTGATAAGTAAAGAAACAAAAGATGGATCCACCAGAGGTCTAAATGGGGATAGCTGAATTGTCACGAACAGCTGCCCTCTGAAAGACTTGAGAGAGAAATTATGGTCTGAAATTGTTGAACTCAATGTTGAACCTGGAAGGCTGGAAAGTGTAGTATAAAAAGTTAATCTTAAAGATGTAAATATGCAATCTACATCACCAGATGTAAGATCGCATAACAGCATGAATAGAGCCTCGTACCATGTCTACATTGTAAATAATTAGTGGAATGTTAAATAAAACTTAGGGTGTATCAGCAGTTTTGCCTCCATCATTGTCTGTAAGTCCAGGTCCACAACTGTTGCATCTAAGGCTCCAGCAACAATAACAGAAAAAGTACATAAACTTGAGATGAGTGCTATTCCTTGAACTGTGTTGAACTTGATTGGGACAGTGTAGGAGGACTGACTACAATCCCACCCAGGCCCCATCTCCGTAGCCCCATGTATTTGCCCTAGCTGGTCCCCCCTGACAGTGGGGGGCAATTTGGCGTGGCCAGTCCACCTAACCTGCACGTCACGTTCGGGGGTTTTAGTTCAGTCGGGCAGCATAGTCGGTGTAGGCTTGGAGGGCCGAAAGGCCTGTTCCTGTGCTGTAATTTTCTTTGTTCTTTGAGGCTGAGGACAAAGGGGGCAGACTGGGATGGTCACAAAAAATTAAAATGACAGGTGACTAAGTTCAAGGTCAACCTTGTGCATAGAATGGAGATGTTCCCCATTGCGGTCACCAAATTTGCATTTGATAGTCCGCCATGTACAGGAGAATATATCATGACCAGTAAATACAGTATATCAAACTGAAAGAAGTCCTCGTAAATCACTCTTTCACCTCGAAGAGCTGTTTGTGGGCCTGGATGGTGGGAAGGGAGGGATAAGGGACAGAATGGTAAATTATTGTTAATCTTTCTCCAATCCAGGCAGCATCTTTCCCTAGCTCTGTATTTGCTGAAAACTTGTTACATACCTTTCCAGTTCTGACATTGACCTGAAAGGTTTGCTCTGTTTCTCTTTCCACAAATGCTGTCTGAGCTGCTTTGTAGTTTCCTGCAATTTGTTTTTTTTTCAGATTGCCAGTGGTGAATTTTTGTTCCTGATGACTGAGTTTAATTCCTGCCAGCTATAATCTTCATCCTGCTGAGTCATATTTCCATCTTCCACTGCCCAAATTGTCCATGCTTTGAAACTTCAGTGCATTATGTGCTTAAAACCACAAACGTTGCTCCTAATTTTAAGCACATTAATAATACAAAACAATCACTGTTGAGATACCAGAACACAAACAATTATATCATTTATCTTAAATATTTTGCCTCTTCGTGTAGCTTATTATTTCTGCAAAATGTTTCTGTTTTGTTTTCACAGTTTCTTGTTTTATGATTCCAAGTAAACCATCTCTGTTCACAGTGTAATTCCCAGGTGTGTTTTCTGTTGTCATCATCTGAATTTTAAAATGATTCCCCAAAACATTATTCTATTGGTGTATGTTTGAGTTTGTCACTTTTCTTATTTATTATTCGTATTCTGTCAAAACAACCTACTTAATGGTTACCCATTTGTATTATAAATTTGGTTGACTAATTGGAAATGATAGAATGAGTGGTTTTGCAATAGCTGACTTTTGAAAATTCTGCCCTCAAAAATAAAGCAGACTTAATTTATACTTAGTGCAGTTACTTATACTGCTCTGCTTTCTATAGCCCTGAAAAGTGCAACTTCCTTTCATAGAAGTCATAGAAGTCATAGAAACCCTACAGTGCAGAAGGAGGCCATTCGGCCCATCGAGTCTGCACCGACCACATTCCCACCCAGGCCCTACCCCCACATATTTACCCGCTAATCCCTCTAACCTATGCATCTCAGGACTCTAAGGGGCAATTTTTAACCTGGCCAATCAACCTAACCCACACATCTTTGGACTGTGGGAGGAAACCGGAGCACCCGGAGGAAACCCACGCAGACACGAGGAGAACATGCAAACTCCACACAGACAGTGGCCCGAGCCGGTAATCGAACCCGGGACCCTGGAGCTGTGAAGCAGCAGTGCTAACCACTGTGCTACCGTGCCGGTCTTTATTCCATAAGACCGAAGATATAGAAGCAGAATTAGGCCATTTGGCCCATCGAGTCTGCTCCACCATTTATTCAGTCTTAATTATCTGGTCAAATTCTCTCCAGATTCTGATGCTTAAACAATTGAAATTCCTGTCATCAATGTCTTTTCCGCCTCTGATTAATTGAAGTATTCCCCTCTGTAAGATTGAGCTGTGCATTGTATTTGAAAGCAATGCAATGCTCCCATCCCAAAGAAGACTATAATGTTGCGAAAGTCGGTTAATTAATCAATTAAGTCATGTGCATCACTAACAAAAGGAATCCACCAACAGACAAGGTTAAATTATGTAATCAAGTTCTTCAATAGGTAGATAAAACAACCATACCGAGAGGTCCATCATCAAAACAATCTTCAACATAGAATCCACATTTAACAGCTAACGCTCCAAACAAATATCCAAAACTTTGGATTTCTGGGAAGGGATCTTTGGTATGGCCAAGAAAATATCAGAGGTTACAACTTCCCAAACACATGTTCATCCAGTCTTAGAGTATGCAGTTTGTGTGTGGAGTCCTGATAAACTTGGATTGTATTCTGTTCAACAGTAGGACAAAGTATTGGCAGTGACAGCAGTGCCACTGGTGCTGGTAATAAAGGGAACAGTTGGAGGTGCTGAATTGAGAGCACTGAATAAGCACAACATTAAACCATATATGTTTTAGTGCAAATGTTCCTCTACAGTGCTGGTACCAATATGTTGCATAAACCTGGAGAGAAAACTGATGAGTGGCACAACATATCTCTCCTGCTTCCCTTGATTGGTGGCCATTTTTGTTCTTTGCTTAACAACTGAATTATCCCTATTCTCCAACATAAGACTGTTTGTTTCTAGTTGGATTCATTTCTGCTTGTTACAGTTCAGACAACAAAGAAAAAGTTGATTCAAACAAAGAAAATCAATGCCCTCCTTGCCCAGCAGCCAAAAGTTGCAAATGATGCCATCATGTCACTTCACATTTCTATTGCCCAATAAAAATGATGCAGATAAATAGCAACAAAATGCGAAGGTTAGTTTATTCTGGGGTAAAACAGTTCTTCCAGTGTTAAACTTGAGACTTTGAATTCAGTAATATGCTTCAACCAAGACAGTTTCCCGTGCAAGTTAGATAAAATGCATGCATCTCTGCTTTGCATCTGATGTAGAGGATTGCAAATAAGAATTTTAAAATTTGTACTTTAGTTGACTGAATATGAACTGAAAACATTCATGGGTTGGTCATTTAGGACTGAGATAATTTTTCCATTCAAGGGTTGTGAAACTTTTGGCTTTCTGTACCTGGAGGGCTGTGAATGTTCAGTCATTGAGTATATTCAGGAATGACATTGATTAGATGTTGGTCACAAAATAAATCAGGGGTTATGGGGATAGGGCAGCAAAGCGTATTTGAGGTAGAAGGTCAGCCACAATATAATATTGGTGGAATTGGCTTGAGGGGTTTGTTATTTTTTTAATGTTCTTGTGACCTCCTGCTAGGCTTATAACATTCTGTTTGCTTGAATGTTAAATTCCATTCTACTTGGTACAATACAGGTTTCCTTTTAATTTTTGCATTCATAAAGGAGGTTAACCTGTGACAGGTTTCCCACAAAGTAATTATATCCTTATCTATATTTATCTCCTGCAAGATAAGATGGAGAAATCAGCAGCTGAGAACTCTCCATGGGTCAGCAGTAAAGGAAGAACATGCTGAAGATCTCTGACTGGACCGATTTGCTTTTCAACCAACATCTATGCTATCAAGTCTCGACAACAATACATGTAGCCTATCCACTCCCCAAAAAAAATGGTGCCAAAGCCCATATTAGCAATAGCACTGCCCCAACTGTAATCAGCTCACTCCATATGGATCAATGACAGAACATGAAGCCTTCAGTATATGTCAGATACATGGCACTTAGCATCTGAATCCCTGGGGAAGTACAATCTGAATACAGTTTATTTTAATGGTGATGCATCCTGTGAAGGATGGGGTTGGATTTGGTGCATATTCCAGCTCTTGAAAGAAAACTGTTTTGATTAAGATCAGTGACATCTCCAGGAGGAGACAAAGACCTCACACTGTATATTTTTATAAAATATTAATATAGATAACCTCATGGCTATTTCTAAAATTTTAAAAACTAGACAAAGACCTTTTAAAATGGCTGAAGTTGTGTCTGTGACCGTCGAAGAAAGGGAGCTGCCTGGCAGCATCAGGGAACCTTGCACCTCATTATCCCTGAAGAGATGCTAACAACTCCCTTGTGGGCTGCATGGTCCAAATTCAAAAAGGGCTGTGCAAAGTCCATCTGTATTTCATAATCCAGGCTGGCCAACCAGAGTCCATTCATCTGCTAGGACAAAGAGCTCTCCTCAATCTTTCTTTCAATTCTAAATGATTGTGACATTTAACAATCTCAGGGATCCAGATGAGGGATGCACATCATTTGTCAAAGGTGATGTGGAGAGATGGGAGTCAAGTGACATAGACCTCGAACTGTGGAACCAGTTTTGATTGCTTTGTTGTACTGTAAACCCAGTCTGCCATTTTACCGCATAACTAGAAGCACCACAGAAAAGGAGCTCTACCCAGATTGAATACCTGGCCCCATCTACAATGCTTCTGCCGGAACCCCTGTACCATTGCAAGACTGATTAATCTCTGTGTGTCTATCTCATGGAGAGAAGAGAGAAGTCAACTCCTGGAAAAATGAATTATACAGCATAGGTTTCAGACACCGACCTCTGTGAAGGAATACCTCATTGTACTTTGGTTCTGGACCAGAAACTGGACTGGACTAGCCATATAAATAATGTGGCTACCAGAGCAAATCAAAGGCTAGGAATCATGCATCGAGCAACTCACTTCCTGACAACCACCCCCCGCCCAAAGCTTGTCCACCATCTACAAGGCACAAGTCAGAAGTGTAATGGAATACTCTCCATTTGCCTGGGTGATTGCAGCTCCAACAACACTCAAGCTCAACACCATCCAGGACAAAGCAGCCCACTTGATTGCTACCCATTCCACAAACATTCAACCTCTCCACCACCAATGAACAGGGGTAGCAGTGCGAGCCATCTACAAGATGCACTACAAAAACTCACCAAGGTTCCTTAAGTGGCACCTTTCAAACTCACAACTATTACTATTTAGGAGGACAGGATCAATAGATACCTGGGAACACCATCACCTGGAAGTTCCCCTCCAAGTCACTTACCATCCTGACTTGATTTGATTTGATTATTGTCACATTTATTGGTATGCAGTGAAAAGTATTGTTTCTTGCATGCTATACAGACAAAGCACACTGTACACAGAGTAGGAAAGGAGAGGGTGCAGGATGTAGTGTTACAGTCATAGCTAGGGTGTAGAGAAAGATCAACTTAACATGAGGTATGTCCATTTAAAAGTCTGATGGCGGCAGGGAACAAGCTTGTTCTTGAGTCAGTTGATGTTCTCAGATGTTTGTATCTTTTTCCCGACGGAAGAAGGTGGAAGGAAGTATGTCCGGGATGCGTGCTGCTTTTCCGAGGCAGTGGGACGTATAGCTAGAGTCAATGGATAGGAGGCTGGTTTGAGTGATGGACTGAGCTATGTTCACAACCCTTTGAAATTTATTGTGGTCTTGGACAGAGCAGGAACCATACCAAGCTGTGATACATCCAGAAAGAATGCTTTCTATGGTGCATCTGTAAAAGTTGGTGAGAGTTGTAGTGGACATGCTGAATTTCCTTAGCCTCCTGAGAAAGTAGAGGCGTGGTGGGCTTTCTTAACTATAGCATCAGTGTGGAGGGACCAGGAGAGGTTGTTGATGAGCTAGACACCTAGAAACCTGAAGCTGTTGACCATTTCCACTCCATCCCCATTGATGTAGACAGGGACATGTCCTTCCCTACGCTTCCTGAAGTAGATGACTGCCTCCTTCGTTTTACTGACATTGAGGGAGAGATTATTGCACCAACTCACCAGATTCTCTATCTCTTTCCTATACTCTGTCTCATCATTGTTTGGGATTCGACCCACTACGATGGTGTCATCAACAAACTTGAAAATCGAATTGGTTGGAAATTTGGCCACACAGTCATAGGTGTATAAGGAGTATAGTAAGGGGCTGAGGACACAGCCTTGTGGGGCACCGGTGTTGAGGGTAATCGTGGAGGAGATGTGGTTGCCTATTCTTAATGATTGTGGTCTGTGGATTAGGAAGTCTAGGATTCAGTTGCAGAGGGAGGAGCCGAGCTCTAGGCCAGAGTTGGAGATGAGTTTTATAGGAATAATGGTGTTGAAGGCTGAGCTCTGGTCAATAAATAGGAATCTGATATAGGTGTCTTTGTTATCCAGGTGTTCCAGGATTGAATGTAGGGCCTTGGAAATATATCAACGTTCCTTCACTGCTTTCCTCCTTTGCTGTGGAATTATTATTAGAGAATTAGATCACACTGAGAGGGGTTGGGGAGTGCACTTTGTTGAGTATATGGAGGCTTTGGAGGGAGTACAGAAAAAGTTTACCAGGATGTTGCCTGGAATGGAGGGTATTAGCTATGAGGAGAGATTTGAATATACTGGGATTGTTCTCCCTGGAAAGACACAGGCTGAGGGGTGACCTGTTAGAAGTATATAAAAGTATGAGAGGCATAGATAAGATGAACAGTTGGAAGCTTTCTCCCAGGGCAGAAATGACAAGGGGGACACAAGTTCAATGTAAGGGGGGGAAGGTTCAAGAGAGATGTGCAGGGCAAGTTTTTTTTTACACCGAGGGTGATGGGGGCTTGGCATGCACTGCCAAGTAAGGTGGTTGAGGCAGACAAGTTAGCAACATATAAGATTTATCTGGATAGACACACGAACTGGCGAGGAATAGAGGGATACAGGCGGCTGGTCTAGATAGGACAACGTGATCAGCGCAGGCTTGGTGGGCCAAAGGGCCTGTTCTTGTGCTGTACTGTTCTTTGTTCAGGGATAAGTTTTGAGATCCCTGACTATTTCTAGTTTAATGTGGAGACATGGATTCAAGCCCAGTATAAATGCATCATAATTACTGATGATATTAAGAAAGGCGGGACAGCTAAAAACAACTACAAAATGAGTGAAACAAAGTAGCTTTGGGTAGAGTGAAGGCAGGTAAAATTTAACATGGGCACGCAAAAAGTAGAGCACATTGGGAAAAATTGGGTGAATAGTGTTGAAAATACCTGAGGGAGAACTTGAAAGAAGTGTAGAGATTTGGATGGATTTGGAAGTTCCCATAACGAGGCTCTACAGAACAGTTAGTAAATTGCTGAACCATAATAAACCCGAAAAATCAATTGCAAGTTAGTAGAAGTTGTGCTTGAATTGTGCAGCGTCTCAATTAGACCACACTTTTAAAAAATGTATTAAAATGGTAAATCTGAGAAGCTTGTTAAAATTAACACATGACATTTGGACAAGGGGATTAAAAACACAAAATGTTGGAAATGCTCAGCAGGTTAAGCAGCGTCTGTGGAGAGAGAAACAGAGTTAATGTTTTGAGTCCTTATTTATCAAAGCTAGGACTAGGGAAGCATAAATTGTAAAATAATGAAAGACAAATTTAGGATTGATACCAGGAAATTTAGCTTCACACTGAAGGATAAGTACCCGTTACAAACTTCTGGACCAGATTGTGGTGCAAAAACATGGATTTAAGAAACAATTGGATGCTGTGTTTAAAAGGGATTTATCCTTGGACTGACTTTCCCATTCTCTCCCATCCTCCTTGCTTCTCACTGTCTCCTCTCTGATGTCACAGTAGACATTTGAAATTCAGTATGTGGAGAATTTTGACCGTACATTTGTGCCTTGTCCGTCTATGGAGCTACCCATCCGAGTTCTTGCTGCTTAATGTCATAGAATCTTTAAGGACAGAAGGAGGCCATTTGGCCCACTGAGTTGGCACAGACTCTCTGGCAGAGCATCTTACCCAAGCCCTATTCCCGTAACTCCACATATTTACCCTGCTAATTCCCCTAACCTATGCATCTTGGGACACAAAAGACAATTTAGCATGGTCAATCCACCTAAACTAACTTGCACCTCTTTGAACTGTGGGAAGAAACCAGAGCACTCAGGAAACCCAAACAGACACAGGGAGGATGTGCAAACTCCACACAGGCAGTCACCCAAGGCTGGAAGCAAACCTAGATCCCTGATGCTGTAAGGCAGCAGTGCTAACCACTGTGCAACCACGCTGCCCCACTGGACGATTCTGGGCATTCAACTTAGTTATCATTTGTTGACTTTCATTTTTTTGCTCCATTCTTAAAGTTACAAAGCCAATGCACAGAGTGAATCAGGCGAACCCCAAATCCATCTCCTTGCTTGCTCCAAAAACCAAATTCAAATTGAATCCAATTCGTGCTCCCCACAAGAGAGACCAGATCCAAGCTGACAAGTTAAGGCATTACACTCCATCTTATGCTTGATCCAACGCTTGATCTTAGCCAAATGGCTGAAGTTGCATTTTCATTAAAACATGCATAAAGATGTGACTTGGCCACCAAACACTGGCATTCTGATCACGTTTCATATTTGGATAACAAAAACTGCTGTCGTCAAAAACTGTGAATCTTTTGAAAACTGTTGGTGCCTTTTGCATGAACCAGATGGATTGAATGACCTACCTTGCCTCTGCTGATCTTTGTTAGCAAATTAGAACAATACAATAGTCAGAACTGTGAATGTTGCAATCTGAAATGAAGCACAAAATGCTCTGAAGACAGTGGTTAATCTGAAATAGTAACTTGTCCTTTCCTTTTTGTAGACCAGCTGTGCATTTGCAATATTTGGTGTTTCTACACCACAAATAGGTTTACCAAGGGAAAATCTTTCTGATAAGTATATTTGTGCTATATCCTTCAAGTTTCCTATTTTCATCATCTTTATTTACTGCACTTTCAAAGTAGCCTGACACTCTGTGGGACCTTGCAGGGTTTAATCTACATACATTACTGCATATTCAAGTAAAATGTGCATTTAAGCATCAACCAGCAACATTTTGCTGGACTTTCAAATATTTCATGTTTCAAGATCAGTTTACTCTTTTAAAATCTTCAATTACTAATTCTTATACTTGTTTTCACCAGAACTTTAAAATATTTAAGTAATGCACATTCTTCAAATCAGGGTGCAGAGGCTGTCTTAACATTTATAGATGAACCCCATACTTACTAACAAATACAATTTATTTTCACTTTAACACCCCGTCAAGTACCAGTATTGCTGTGCTTCAACTTGACTCCCAAATGTTTATTTCTTAATTTACTGTCCCTGCGAATTTATCTGCTCCTCTCCTGAAGGTGCTGACTCTTCCTCGGATACGGTTGCACTGATGAATCCACTTCACCCAAGTTGCTGTTTGTGACTGAACTTGGGCATGAATGATGGAAAGCTATAGCTCTCCAAGATAGCAACCAAATCCGTCTCATCTCGTGACCACATTTGGACACTTGACAGTGAGGGGCCACTGGTGGTCAATAAGGAGTTGGAACACCCGCTGATTTTTCTGCTGTCTACTGTGAATGCTGAGGGTACCTTTTGCCCACCTCTTCTGGTATCCCCTGACTAGGACCTTCTGATCTGCATGGTCCAATTGTTTTTATTAACTGTTCTGGAGCTGTGGTTTTCAAAAAATCTGCAATCATTCTTTGTCTTCCTCTCCTTGCTTCAGCATAGTGCATTTTTATTTTTGAGTTGCCACAGCCCTTCTTTCACCCCACTATACTGTCACAACCATGTACCTAGATCTAATAGTTTCATTGTCAAATGGTGATAAATGTGATATTTGGTACAGTGATAAATTATGGTTACATGACTAGCACTGCTGCCTCACAGTACCAGGTCCTGTGTTCGATTCCGGCCGCAGGTGACTGTGTGGAGTTCGCACGTTCTCTCTGTGTCTGCGTGGGTTTCCTCTGGGTGCTCCGGTTTCCTCCCACACTCCAAAGATGTGCAGGTTAGGTGGATTGGCCATGCTAAATTGCCCCTTGGTGTTAAAAGATGTGCAGGTTCGTCAGATTGGCCATGGTAAATGCACGGGGTTATGGGGATAGGGTGGGGGGAGTGGGCCTACGGTAGAATGCTTTTTCAGAGAGTCGGTGCCGATTCAATGGGCTGAATAGCCTCCTTCTGTGCTGTAGAGATTCTATGAATTTATTAAAACTAATGGAAACCCTGTTAGTTATTTACATGTTTTTATACAGCTTTGCTCTACTTGTGTGTGTGATAGAGGTATTTTGCCTCCATTTTAATGTTGTTCATAGGCCAATGTGCTGTGGTGGTTTTGAATGGATACGCAATTCCCACTTTGTCCAGTGTTTTTTTTAAGAACTTAAATGTCACATCCTTAGACAAAAACACTAAATAAGATTAGCTGCTGTTTTACACTTCATTTCTTTTCCATTTTCATTTTTCTGAATGCCCATTAGACAGATGACCTGGATTGAATTTGCTGACAACCTGGATAGTCTCCATGTTTTGAGAGCAAGTACAAGTGACGAGCAAATCCAGTATTCTCCAGCAAAGGAGAATTACAGCAGATGTAAGATGAGGTTTCAGGAAGCAGATAGCTGGATTGCATATGACTCCCAGTCTTGAGTAACAGATAGCGGAAGAACTATCATCTGGCATGATGCCGACAAACTCAATAGCTAGGCTTCAGTCAACAAATGCTCCTTGTATCATTCTATCTTTTTTGAAGAGAGGGAAGACAACAAAATGCCATTTCTAACTTGCAGTTCAAAACTAATGACCAGGCAACTTTTTTATTTTTTCTTTCCCTCCTGCAGCAACCCTTCCCTGACCCCAACACAAATTTTTCTCAGCAAGCTGCGAACATACATGCAGCTCCATCTTCAGATCTGTGATGAAAGTTCCAGTTAAACTGCCATTTGAAAAAAGTTGATGTGTTTAAGTACAGCTTGGTCTGAATTGGTTCGCAATTGTACTTCCCCAGAAATTTAAAGTGTACATTGATAATTACTTTCGGCGCTGTCCTCTTTCAAGCCAGCATCATTGCACCCATCCTCCAATGGTCCATATCTTGCATGGCCAATTTTAGCCTTCCTTTTTTTCTATAGTATTATTGTCTCCCAGTTCTCCATGTGATCTGTTAACCTGCTCACTGCACCGGAATTGTAGGTGGAGTGAAGTCAGGCGAATCATCCTTGTGCTCATGGCGCATTATGCCCCTTCATTCTCAACACAGTCAACGACATAATTTTCCTCCTCCTGGTTGTACGTTTCTGTGTGGCGATACTTGCCTGGTTCCACTCCTACCTATCCAAACACAACCAACACATCTGTAGACCTTCTTTCCTACTCTGATACAGTCCCCTCAAGTATCTGTCCATCACTCTGTATTGGTGATATCTTCATGCACATGATCAGTATAATTGTGCCTGAGCTCACTCTCAGCTCTGTGTGAACTACCTTTCACTTCATTCCTGTAACAACCAGTGTGCTGTTAGACTGACTTGTGGATGACCTAAAATTTCAATCAACTGGATCATCAAAGCCATCAATTTTCTTCTCCCACGCTATTGATTCCAGCGCCCTCTGGCCACTTGCATAGGCTCAATCAAAAATGAGACCTCGATTTCTGATTTGTTTCAGGCACATTTACTTCAATGGACTAAAATTCAAATAGCAAACATGGTGAAAATTAGGGATGTAGTTCCAGTATAGATGAATCAATTCAAAGGAAAGTGATTTTGAGACGATATTGGTTGATAGAAAAGAAGCTGGGGTTTGGCTTCAATTTCCAGGATGAACCTGATGTAATGAGCCCAATAATGCTTGATGTCGTCCAGCCAGATGTGGTGATTGATGCTTTAACCAGTGAAGTGCTAGACATGCTCAAATCTTCTATCCCTTCCTTAGCTTATAAGGGGTGAAAATGAGGGTCTTAACGTGAGGAAGGCCAGGATGGGAGAGAGTAAAGTTTCTACTGGGGAAATAAATGCCATCAAAAGTGGAGGTGAGAGACTGCTTGATCAGATTGATCAGCACAGAAGCATCAAGGTGAATTGAGGGCCAAAGGTTTGCACATTGGAAATTTAAAGAATGGATATGGGTAGTGAGGGATTGTAAGATGGCCATGTGAATGATTGAAAGCAAGATATTAGACAGAACGTGAAAGACAAAAAGGTTGAGATAGTTGCCTTGACTGTGGGTGCAGCTGTTTATGGGAGAAGAGGTTTAGAGAAGAAGAGTATAGAGTGAAACCAGAAAAGAGGGGCTCAGGAGAGGTGAGACAAACATAAGAACACACAAAATAGAGGCAGGAGTAGCCAGCAGACCCTTCAAGCCTGCCTCGCCATTCAATATGATCAAGGCTGATCTATGCTGGCCTCAACTCCTTTTCTGTGCCATTTCCCCACAGCCCTCTATTCCTTGATCTATCAAATATTTATCCACCTCCACTTTTAATACTTCTGATGATCCAGCCTCCACTACCCTTTGGGACAGAGAATTCCAGAGATTCACACCGTCTCCGAGAAGAAGTTTTTACACCTCTCAGTTCTAAATGATTAACTTTTTATCTTGTCGCTATGTCTCCTTGTTCAAGACTTTCCCATCAGTGAAATAATTTCACTATCTCACCTTGAAATCGCCAAGAATGAGGAGTCACCCAGCACACAGACTGCAGGAGGAATTAGGGACATCATAGGATGGGGCTAGAGGGCCAGGAGGTGGTGAGTTTAAAGGAGAGATGGGCAGATTGAAACAAGGTAGTGTTGAAAGGAGGCGAAGGTACCAGAGAAGAATGGGAAAGAAAATGAGATGTGATTTTATGATGAAGGCCATATAGATCCCATGACATTCTGGACAACGTGGCTGGTGGAAAGTATAGTAGGAAGGGGAAAGGTATTGCCACCTTTGAGCCAAGCTTCAGTTAAAGCCAGAATGTCAGTGCAGACAGGTTGTGGATAGCAAACTTGTTCATGAAAGGTGGTTCGGAGAAAAGGAAGAGAGGAATGATGATGACAAAGCATTTCAACCCATAGATAAGTCCCCTGGGCCGGATGGGATTTATCCTAGGATTCTCTGGGAGGCTAGAGAGGAGATTGCAGAGCCTTTGGCTTTGATCTTTGTGTCATTATTGTCTACAGGAACAGTGCCAGAAGACAGGAGGATAGCAAATGTTGTCCCCTTGTTCAAGAAGGGGAGTAGGGACAACCCTGGTAGTTATAGACCGGTGAGCCTTACTTCTGTTGTGGGCAAGGTATTGGAAAGGATTATAAGGGATAGGATTTATAATCACCTAGAAAGGAATAATTTGATTAGGGATAGTCAGCACGGTTTTATGAAGGGTAGGTCGTGCCTCACAAACTTTATTGAGTTCTTTGAGAAGGTGACCAAAGCGGTGGATGAGGGTAAAGCGGTTGATGTGGTGTATATGGATTTCAGCAAAGCGTTTGATAAGGTTCCCCATGGTAAGCTTTTGCAAAAAATACGGAGACATGGGATTGAGGGTGATTTAGCGGTTTGGATCAGGAATTGGCGAGCTGTAAGAAAACAGAGGGTGGTGGTTGATGGGAAATGTTCATCCTGGAGTTCAGTTACGAGTGGTGTACCGCAAGGATCTGTTTTGGGGCCACTGCTGTTTGTCATTTTTATTAATGACCTGGATGAGGGCGTGGAAGGATGGATTCATAAATTTGTGGATGACACTAAAGTCGGTGGAGTTGTAGACAGTGCGGAGGGAAGTGGCAGGTTACAGAGGGACATAGATGAGCTACAGAGCTGGGCTGAGAGGTGGCAAATGGAGTTTAATGCGGAAAAGTGTGAGGTGATTCACTTTGGAAGGAGTAACAGGAATACAGAGTACTGGGCTAATGGTAAGATACTTGGTAGTGTGGATGAACAGAGGGATCTGGGTGTCCATGTGCATAGATCCCTGAAAGTTGACACCCAGGTTGATAGGGTTGTTAAGAAGGCGTACGGTGTGTTAGCTTTTGTTGGTAGAGGGATTGAGTTTCGGAGCCAGGAGGTCATGCTGCAACTGTACAAAACTCTGGTGTGGCCGCATTTGGAGTATTGCGTACAGTTCTGGTCGCCGTATTATATGAAAGATGTGGAAGTGTTGGAAAGGGTGCAGAGAAGATTTACCAGGATGTTGCCTGGTATGGTGGGAAAATCGTACGAGGAAAGGCTGAGGGGCTTGAGGTTGTTTTCGTTAGAGAGAAGAAGGTTAAGAGGTGACTTAATAGAGGCATACAAGATGATCAGAGGATTAGATAGGGTGGATAGTGAGAGCCTTTTTCCTCGGATGGTGATGGCTAGCACGAGGGGACATAGCTTTAAATTGAGGGGTGAGAGATATAGGACAGATGTTAGAGGTAGGTTCTTTACTCAGAGAGTAGTAAGGGCGTGGAATGCCCTGCCTGCAGCAGTAATGGACTCGTCAACATTAAGAGCATTCAAATGGTTATTGGATAAACATATGGATGATATTGGAATAGTGTAGATTAGAGGGGCTTCAGATTGGTTCCACTGGTCAGCGCAACATCGAGGGCCGAAGGGTCTATACTGCGCTGTAATGTTCTATGTTCTATAACCACCTGACTCAGGCAATAATATCCGAGTACAAATATATTGTATGCTCATATACACCCTGTGCAAGTGCAGCATGTGCATCCTGGTTGTATTGGCAGAGACCAAGGGGCAAGATGGTGATTGGTGAAGTTAATCTCTATGAACTTGCTAAGTGGCAAAGATAGAAATAAAGGCATTTGGGATTTCTGCTTTTAAAGAGAGCAATAGATGCTAAGCAGGGCCTTCAAAGTATGCTTGGGGGCACAGATGATTGCTTTGAGCTTATTCACAGGTATTCAAGACTATGATGGTGACAAAAGAGTAGGAAGGCAGCGAGGCAACGTAAGATTGCATCAGGGATAACTGAAGGGTGGCATGACTGGGTGAAAGGAAGATAGGAGATAATAGCCGGAGATGTCCCACCAGACTCAAATGTGCCAAAATCCTTGACGTACTTTGAAATTGAGTGCTTTTTAGATTAGCAAGCATGACAACTATTTTGCAGACAGCATAAGACATTAACAGTGGGTTAATCTTTTAGTGCAGGTTGAGTTGGAATGTTGGCCACTATAATTGGAAAGCTCCCTCATGGGATTCTTTCATGTACACCTGAACCAGCCTGGAGTGCACAATTTCCAATTTCTCCTAACTTTAACTTTCTCCGGCCCTACAATCCTCTGAGGTCTCTACACACACCCAACTGTGACTTCCTGCACTTTCCTAATTTACATTGCTTCACCATTGGTGGCTATACTTTACATTACCTAGGCCCTAAGCTGTGGAATTCCACCTAGTCCTCTCTGTCATATCACTGCTCTGATTAAAACCTATCTCTTTTGACCAAGCATTTGATCACCCATCTGAATATCCCCTTATATTATTCGGTATCAAATTTTGTTTGCTAACAGTCCTGTAAACTCACTGAAACTTTTCTTTAACAATGTTAAAGGTGCAATATAAATGCAAATTGTTTTTTCTGCAAAACACATGAATCCATAACCAGCTAGCTTGCTGATATCGGAGTACAAATATATTGCATGCTTGTGTACATCCTGTACAAATGCAGCATTGGAATCCCAGTTGTTCACTTGCTTAGAAATCCTAATGCAGCTGGGCGATATGCAGTACCTGTTGTGATGCAGTTCATGTCTCGGATAATTAATCATCGCTATACCTGTGTCACTCCTACATTTTTAATCTTTCTACTGCTTCTTAACAAAGAATCCGATCTTTAAACCGAAAAACATTCAAAATGTCATTGGCAACCTCAAACATTTCTACAAATCACTTATCCCAATAAATAATTCTTTGTAATATGAAGTTATATATTCTGTAAAATATAGCAAGGGGTGAATTAATGACCAGTCATTCCATCTTCGAACACCTTAAGCAATGTGTTTAGCTGATCACAATAGTGGCGACTTGAAGTAGTTTTCAGAATACTTGCTGCTTTTCAATACAACTGTACCACAGCTCTTGTATTCAAACACTTTACCTAAATCTGTTTTTCATAAAATTTTGCAAGTTATTACAAGGATATTCATAGTGATGTTAGATTGAGTATTTTTTTAATGTGTAAGCAAACACCACCAAGCAGTCATTTATTCAATATTTAGTTACGCTGTGTTTATTAATTGTGATGCTGCAAGGCATTTTCGGTGCTGTCTGAATGTTACCATTTTTGTCGGGTGTTTGTAGTTTCTTGAAGTTACTTCAGTAATTTGTCCTCAAAAATCTGTTCTTGCTCCTGGTGATTCCTTGTTCCATAAATCTTAATGACTCCTGAAGGAATTTTGCTTTTTCAAAATAAAAATGGGAGTTGTTGTAATCTAGGCCTACTCAGAGCTCATAAAACTATATCGTGTGTTTGTGAATTTTCCTCTGAACTCAAATAGTTTTCATTTTTGAATTTGCATTCCAGCTGAGCCATGGTATAGTTTCAGTTGCCTCCTCTTATGGGTTGGTTCATTTACCCCTACCCTACCCTGGACATTGCAAGTTTGCTGCTGACCTGCACCAGGGCCATTACACTGATGCTTATAATCAGGTGTCAGAAGCTGTGTAATGTTACGCTGATGTGCTTTCCAATTTTTCCTTCCCTATTTGGATCCTGCAGGTTGGAGGTTTGAAAGTGAGTTATTGTAAGGGCTTTACTGTAAGTTTTCCTTTTCAAGAGTTGTTCAGAATGTTGCTGGATGCTTGCCAAGTGGCCTTTTAAAATTTGTTCTTTCATGGAGTGAGAGTCACTGGCTCTGCCAGCATTTATTGTCCATCCGGAATTGCCCCTGAGAAGAAGTTAATGAGCTTTTATGAGCTACATGCTAGTGCTCGTACCAATGCTGCATGAGCCCCTAAAAGCCCCATTCAGTGGCCAGTACAGAGTAGTAAAGAAGCTTGGGGAGGTAAACTATCTAATGGACATCACAGACTGCAAGAAAAAACAAAGACTGTGTCATGTCAACGTGATTAAAAAAATCACAGTCGAGAAGGGAACAAATCAAGTCACAGTCTGTTGAATAACAACAGACCTGGAGGATGAGAGGAACAAATGAGGATGAATTGCAGGGAGACATGAGTGAAGCCCACATTGAATCCCCAACTGACAACACAGAAATTCTAGTGAAATTGGACACTGTATTAAACCACCTAAATACAGAACAGCAAGGAAAATTGACAAGACTGCTCACTGCTTTTATAAGCATCAGTGGAGACAACCAAGGCTGCACCACTTGAGCTCTAAATGATGGTGAAGAAGCCCCTCTCTCAACCCCTGCCTTCTCAGTCCAGGAAGGCTGGCCCAAGTTTGGGAGGGGATTAACTACATTCTGGAGCATCAACTAATAGAGCCTAGTG
Organism: Mustelus asterias; assembly: GCF_964213995.1. Taxonomy (NCBI): domain Eukaryota; kingdom Metazoa; phylum Chordata; class Chondrichthyes; order Carcharhiniformes; family Triakidae; genus Mustelus; species Mustelus asterias. The sequence goes on along the minus strand of NC_135822.1, from coordinate 17,326,550 downwards.
GCAATAGCTGGAGCTTCCTAGTTATGCTTGTACCAAGTCAGATGGCTCCACAAGGCTGTGCATCGATTACCAAAAGTTTAATGCGGTGACCAGAGCCAACTCTTAACCTGATTCCCCACTTTGAAGACTGCAAAAATCGGGTAGGTGAAGGTTCCTTTGACTGCCTGTGTGACAGAAATCTCTGTCATTGTGACCCTGGATGAGTTATACCACTGTTGAGTCATGCCATTTAAATTCAGAAATGTCCCAGCCACTTTCCAGAGCCAGGTTGTGGTGGGCCTAGCCAATTGTTTTGTGTACCTTGATGACCACCTCGTGTACTGTGACACCTGGGAAACTCCCTTAGAACAATGGGAAGCCCTCTTCCAGAAATTATAGTCAACTGACTTATTGGTCAATCTCTAGGTTTTATTACTGCTGTCAACCACTTGGAGATTTATATCTGAAATGGATACGGAGAGAGCGCCGTCTTATACTGACCACAACCATTTGTGACAAAACTCATTGGAGTTTGTTTCTCCAACCATATCACCTAAAAATTAGCCACATTGCAGGGAAATTGAATGTGATTGAGGACGCCCTGTCCAGAACTTAGAGACCCAAGTAGAACCAATAGGATAATCCAGACCAAGGCTAGGAGAGTGAATGTGTTCTTTTTTTTGTTTTCTGTTTTTATACCTTCCAGAGGGGATAGATATTTCCTATAATTCAGACACCTGTAACTATCTAAAGAAGAACATTAAAATGGATATTGAAACAATGGCTACCACAGATGGATGCACTCAGAGCCTCTGAGAAATACACAATGGGTGAAGTATTTCAAGGCAAAGCTGCCCAGCTGCGAGAGAGATTGTAGGTGACATGGGCAACATTAAGAAAGCCTTCAAGAGAGGAAACAGGCTGAGGCTGTTCTTTCTCCCTCTCTTTTTCCTTTGGCTCAAGGAAACATTGTTTGATTGGCTCCTTATTGCTTGCAGCTTAAATGGTTAAATGAATTATGATTCAGTAAAAGCATTCCTAGTGAAAAATAAATTTAAACCTTTATTCTGGTCGATCAAGGGGGTCAAATAGAGGTCACAGTTTCTCGTGGTTGTTACAATGTTCCATCACATTCCTGACTCACGTCTTGTGGGTGGCACACAGGCTTTGGTGAGGCAAGAGGTGAATTACTCACAGCAGGATATCTAGCCTCTGACCTGCTCTTGTAGCCACAGTATACGGCTGGTTCTGTTCTGTTTCTAATCAATGGTAATCCGCAGGATGTCCATAGTGGGAGATCCAGTGATGGCAATGCCATTAAATGTCAATGAGAAATGGTTACTTTATCTCATGTTGGAGCTTGTCATTGTCCTGCACTTCTGTGGTGTGAATGTTACTTGTACTAGGGAGTTCTAATGTTGTCCAGATCTTGTTGCATGTCGACATGACTGCTTCAGCATTTCAGGTTTCGCATATGGTGCTGAACATTGTACAATCATCAGTGAACCTTTCTACTTCTGATGTAATGATGGTGGAAAGGTCATTGGTGAAGCTGCTGAATCCTTTGATAGTTAGGCCTAGGACACAACCTTGAGGAACTACTACAGTGATGTCCTGGGACTGAGCTGATTGACCTCGAACAACCACAACCATCATCCTTTGTATTAGGTATGACTCCAACCGGTAGAGAGTTTCTCCTCGATTGCCATTGACTCCAGCCTTGCAAGGGCTCTTTAATGCTGCACTCAGCCAAATGCTGTCTTGCTGTCAAGGGCTGTCACTCTCACCTCACTTCTTTGGTTCTGCTCTTTTGTCCATGTTTGGCCCAAGACAATAATGAGGTCAGGAACTGAGTGGACCTGGCAGAACCCAAACTGAGCATTGTTGAGCAGGTTATTGCTGAATAAGTGTTACTTGATAGCACTGTCAGTGACCCCATCCATCACTTTCCTGTTCAAGAGTTGACTGATGGGACAGTAATTGGCTGGATTGGATTCACCCTGGTATTTGCATGCAGGATACAACTGAGCAATTTTCTAGATTGTCGGGTAGGTTGGCTGGGTGCAGCAATTCTGGGGGGCAAGAAGTCTAGAGTCTTCACTGCTATTTGCTGGAATAATGTAAGGGCCTATATAGCATTTGCAGTATCCAGTGGCTTCAGCCTTTAGCTGAAATGTTGGGGTGTAAAATTTCACATTTCAGATATCAGTTTCAGCTACAATTGGTTTGAGACTTTCCCCTATGAAGAATTAAAACTTGGAATGACTGAACCAGCCTAATTTCAAGTTGTGATGGTGGCATTTTTCCCCCCACTCCTATTCATGTGTATGAGATAATTAATCTCATCATAAAGTGGAATATGATTTCCTAAATACAGGTAAAAACAGCCACCAAAAAGCAACTAGTCTAATAATGGGGAATAGCAATTTCATTATATTTGCATGCAGGGTCACTTATTTTTTGATTTTAATAGACTGAAGGGGCAGGTGAATTAATCTCATATTAAAAGACCCTGGGGGGAATTTTCCTGTCCTGCCCGCCATGGGAATCGTAGCAGGGGAGGGGCAGACCTCGGGGGAATTACCGGCTTTGGGGTGAGCGCGGCTGGAAAATCCCACCCCTGTGCGGAAAAAGTGATCATCATATAATTGCATTCCATATTAAGTTTAAGAGCAGCATATTCCAGTGTCAAACTAGATGGTTAAACTTCAACAAAGCCAATTTGAATAGATATTAGGGGAGAGCTAGCTAAGTTGATGGGGTAAAAAGATTGCAAGATTATAGTGGTAAATAAACAAAGGGAAACTTTACAGTAACAATTCAAAATGTTCAACAAAAATATATTTAATTGAAAAACAAAACCTTGGTGCGAAAGATCCATCTGTATCATGCTGGGGAAGTAAAGGATAGTACGAGACCAAAAGAAAGGTATGTAATGTTAGGAAGTAACAAGAAGATTAGGAGAGTTCGAGCAATCAGCAAAACGTTACGAAAAACTTGATAGAAAGGAATGAAATAGAAGATAGGAGTAAACTAGTAAGAAATATAAAAACAAATTGTAGGAGCTTTTCCAAGTATATAAAAATAAGATCTTAAGAGGCAGAGACAGGAAAAGTTATTATGGAAAATGGTAGCAAGATTGAACAAATATTTTGTCAGACTTCACAGCGGCTCAAAAATTACATACCAGAAATAAAAGGTAACCAAGAGGATAATAACAATGAAAAACTGAAAGTAATTAATGTGAGCAGAAAAAGTACTGGAGAAACTTGAGGGGCTAAAAGTTGACATCACCAGGACCTGATGGCCTGCATACCACTGTTATAAAAGAGAGTGCATGCATGCACTAGTTATGGTTTTCTAAAATTATCTAGTCTCAAGAACTGTCCCAGCAGACTGAAGATTAGCAATTGTAAAACCACTATTCAGGAAAGACAATGGGGAACTGCAGGTTTGTTACTTGAGTCAGTTGTCGGGAAAATGCTTGAATCTATTATTATGGAAGTCTTAATGCACTTTGACTCTATCTGATCATAGTGATTTTCTGAACGTTATTTTTGAGGATGTAACCAATAGGGTAGATGAAGGGGAGTTCATAGATATACTGTAAATCATGGTGTATCCAGTGTCAAAAAGTTTTGGGCCAAATCTTCTGAGGAGTGGCAAGTGCCATCATATTGTCACTCCGTTCCTATTTCTTGCACTAAGATGGAGCTCCACATTTCTGGCCCTGACTGCAAACTAGGCCTCTTCTGAAATTCATAGAACACCTGTTCTCTGAATCCTTCTTTGTAGTGAAGGGTACTGGGGAAGACAAGCCATGCCTCGTTTTTATGGAATTACCTGCCGTATTTTGGTAAGTCTTCATTCATTAATGCAATGAAAAGCTTTGGGACATTGAAATAGCTTTTCGATGTGTTTGTGAATGAGTATGAGCTAGGCAAGTGAGTTGGGTGACAGGGTAGTAGCTAGCAGGTTGGTAGGTTGAGTTGGGGGGGGAGCGTAGGCAGGCGGGGCTGTCAGGAGGTGAGGGAGATTGTCAAGATAAGGAAGGAGTTGGTGGGGGTTTATCCAGAGTTAGGCTTGGTTTTTCTCTACTGTCCAAAGACTCAGACTTAAACTTGGAAACTATTTGGAGGTCTTGGGGACCAGGGGAATTGCCCATCAGAAGTGAAACTTACCAAGCAATTCCCACAAAAACCTTGCGTTGGCAGTTCCAAAGAATCCCAGGGTACATCCAATCTCCGACTATCCAGAGACCAAGACGAATTTAGCCCATGTTTTTTGCATATACTTTGTGTATAACTTGATGACCTGCCCCCACCTCACCCCACCTGTACTTTTCAGACCACTCAACATATGTGTTTTACTCACTGGCATCTTTTTGATTTTATTTTATTTATTATTGTCACATATGGGCTGTGTTGCGAAGATGCACAGGAGTTTAAAGCATACCCACTCTATGTCGGACGCCAATGAGATTTCAAAATGGTGACTACCCACACTGGCAGTTCAATTTATACTAGACATATAAGTCAACCCCTGTGTTTGTTGGCCTTTTTCAAGACTTTAAAAATCAACTTATACACCAACATCTACAGTAGTGTACTTGGATTTCAAAAAACCCTTCAACAAGGTGCAACACAAAAAGCTAATACCCAAGATGAGGACTTATGAAGTTGGGTAGTAACATTGATAGAGAATGGACAGAAAGCAGAGAGTAGGGATGAAAGGGGCATTTTCAATTTGGCAGCTATAACCAGTGGAGTGCTGCAAGGATCAGTGCTGAGGATTTAACTAATTACAATCTATATTAATGACTTGGATGAAGATACTGAGAGTAATGTATCCAAGTTTGCTGGGGATATGAGTTGTGAGGAGACACAAAAAGGCTGCCGAGAGATGTATAGAAACTTAAGTGAGTGGGCAACAAGGTAGCAGACTAATTATGCGGGGGAGTGTGAGGTTATTCACTTTGGTAGAAATAAAAGGAAGAGTATTTTTTTAGAAGGTGTGAAACTTGTAAATGTTGATGTTCAGAGTAAATGAGTTTATTTGTGCTTGAATGCAAAGTTAGCATATAGGTACAACAAGCAATTAGGAAGGCAAATGGCATGATAACTTTTATTACAAAGGAATTGTTGTGCAAGAATATGAAAGCCTTATTACAATTGTACAGACAACATCTGGAGTTTTGGTCCCTGTATATGAGAAAGGATATACATGCATTGGAGGTGGTATGATGAAGGTTGACGAGATTGGTTACTGAATTAAGAGAGTTTTCCTGTGGTGAAAGGTTGAGTAAATTCGGTCGATGTTTTCTGGCATTTGGTAGAGTAAGAGGTGATGTCATAGAAACGTAGAAGATTCTGAATAGGCCTTGACAGAGTCCAGACTGAGAAGTTGTTTTGACTGGCTGGAGAATCTAGAAAATGGCGACACACTCTCAGGATACGGGACAGATCATTTCGGACTGAGATGAAGAGTAATTTCCTCACTCTAAAGGGTTGTAAATCTTTGAAGTTATCAACCCCAGTGGGTTGTGGATGCTGCGTTATTGAGTAAGTTTAAAGGCTGAGATATATATTTGGCCTCAGGAAATCGAAGGATAACGGAAATGTGCAGGACAGTGGAGCTTGAACCGAAGGTCAGCTATGATCATATTGAACGTCATGGTTGGCTTGAGAGGCCATATGTTCGACTCCTGTTATGTTCTGATGAGGTTGTGAGATGTGATCCTTAAAGCAGTAGTTCACAAATACATGAAATAAAAGCGGAATTTGACTCGGTCAAAGATACGGTGGTTGCTTTGATTGCACCTCGCCCGCAACTGTAGGTAGTGTAGGTATGCAGGGTGAGGTGAAGACTTTAAAATAGGAGAATAAGAACAGTATTCTATCCATTGGCTGCTGTGCTTCTAAGTGAACATACTGTGATGAGGTTAAAAAGAGAGTGTTAAAAATAAGAAATGCAGGGTCCAACCTCATCTGAAAAATGAAATGAGAGGTATGTCAAAGTGAGTTTGTGACCAAAATGTTATCTTATTTTTCTTTTGGGCTGCTAACAGACCTGCTGTGTAAATCCAGCACAGATTGTCACTCTTCATTGCTTTCTGTGTTGCCTTCACATGGCGATGGGGATTGATTACATCTGAATTTATATAACTGAGCTGAAATTGGTAATTGGCTGGAAAGTGAACAATTCAGCTGGGAAGATTTTTTGAGGAAGGAGCGCGGAGAAGGTACAAGCGCTCCTGGACATGAGATACAGCTTTGAGCTTGCAGGAGATTAGGCTTAGAGAGACTAGAAGCAGCTGTTTTCATCTTGGCGCTTCAAGGACAGCCTTACACCAAGAACAATCATTTCTGATTTATCTTATTATCTTTTCTGTTATTTTAAACCCATGATGCTGCCCTGCAACATGGCCCTGAGTCCTTAATCTAGGTTTCTGAATTAAAACAAGTGTCAAAAGGTTTGGGAAAGTCTGAATTTGCTCAAAGATGGTGATTATTTTTTTAAACAGGAGATTACATTAGCCATTTCATTAGCATAATGCTTAATGAAGTGTAGATGGAAACAGTGTTTCCAAAATTATAAATCGTTTGCATCAATGTCTTTTTCTTGGAGTTCACAAAAAGATCAGATTCGTATTTGACTTAAATTATGTGCAGCTCATGAAAAGATCAGCCTTTTTTCTGTTAAATAAAGGTATGCCACGGTTACACACTTTTATACTGTGGTGAGGAGTCGTGAGGCAAAGAAAATGGGGAGAATCTGAATTTTAGTTTAGCTTTTTTATTAGTGTCACAAATAGGCGGGCATTAACATTGCATTAAGGTTTAAGGCATATTAGAACATAGAACAGTACAGCACAGAACAGGCCCTTCGGCCCACGATGTTGTGCCAAGCTTTATCTAAAGCTATATATATAAATATTGTTGGAGCATAGCATAAGCAACGTTTCCGATGTATCTCGGAGATGAAACAAAACCTTTTTTCTGAGGGTCATGAGTTTTTTGAATTCTCTTCCCCAGAGAGTGGTGGAAGCAGGGTCATTGGATCTTTTTTAAGGCAGAGAAAGATCAGCCATGATCTTCTGGAATGTTGGACCAGGCTCGATGGGCTGAATGGCCTACTCTGAAATCGCATATGGTCTCACTAAGGCCTTGTACAGCTGCAGTAAAACGTCCTTACTTTTATATTCCATTCCCCTTGCAATAAACACCAACATCCCATTTGCCTTCCTGATCACCTGCTGTACTTGTGATACCAGCTGTTTCTGAATCATGTACCAGGATGCTCAGGTCCCTCTATACCAGCAAGTTCTGCAATCTCTCTCCATTTAAGTAGTGTACTGCTTTTCTATTCTTCCTGCCAATGTGGACAAATTCATATTTTCCCACAGGGTAATTTATCTGCCGGATTTTTGCCTACTCACTTAACCTGCCCACTATATATATCCCTTTACATACTCTCTACCTCTTCCAGACAACTTGCTTTCCTATTTATCTTGGTGTCATCAGCATACTTGGCTATCATACATTCAGTCCCTTTATCCAAGTCATTGATGTAGATTGCAAATAGTTCAGGCTGCAGCACTGATCCTTGTGGGACTTGTTTGCCAACTTGAAAAATATCCATTTATTTATACTCCCTGCTTCCTGTCAGCTAACCTGTTCTTCATCCATGCTAATCTGTTACCCCCAAACCATATTCTCTTATTTCGTGTAGTAATCTTTTATGTGGCACCTTATCAGATGCCTTTTGGAAATCTAAGTTTACCACCTCCACAGGTTCTCCTTTATCCACTCTGTTTGTTACTTCCTAAAAAAACCTCAAATAAATTAATTAAACACAATTTGCTTTTCACATAAGCCATGTTGGCTCTGCCTGATCACATTGTGATTTCTCAGTATACTGCTACAAGTTCCATAAGAATGGATTCTAGCAATTTCCCTATGACAGATGTTAGGTTAACTAACCTGTAGTTTCCTGCTTCCTGTCTCCCTCTTTTTATGAATTAAAGGTAAATTAGCTATTTTCCCGTCCACTGGGACCCTTCCAGAATCTAAGGCATTTTGGAACATTATACGTAACTCCTTGAAAGATCTATATCTTCATATAGACTCAGAAAAAAAGCACTCTGGAAAAATTGCAATCTTACTGATGTTGCAGCATTGCCAATGAATACTGTAGAGGGCAGCAATCCCTCAGTGACCACATGAACTTGCTTTCCCCCTCCCCCAGAGAAAAATCTTTGCAGCTCAGCCAAGTGTATTCTCTCTTCCAGCATAATTCTACCTAATGCAAGAAAAACTATGATGTATCAGATTAATATCAATTGTTAAATCAATGTTTTAAAATATTAAATCTCGCCATTTGGGCATTGCTAGCACTTATTGCCCATCCTTGAGAAGTTAATGGTACATCACCTCCTTGCTGTTTTGTAGGGAATTCCACAATTTTGATGCGGTGACTATGAAGGAATGATGATACATGTCCAAGTCAAGATAGTGTGTGAGTTTGGAGGGCAACTTGCTGATGGTGTTTTCATGTACCTGCTGCCCTTGTGCTTCTAGGTAGCCATGGTTGTTGATTTTAGAATTTCTGCCGAAGAAGCCTTGGTCTACAGTCCACCCTATGGATAGTACACATTGCGGCCACAGTGGTGGAAAGAGTGAACGTTTAGGGTGGTGGATGGAGTGCTGTACGTGGATTGCTTTGTCTTGGATGATGTTGAGCTTTTTGAGTGTTGTTGCAGCTGCATTCATCCAGGAAAGTGGAATGTATTCAATTATATTCCTACTTAGTGTATTGTCAACAGTGGAGAGGCTTTGGTTAGTCACACTGCAGAATATCCACCATCTGACCAAATTTAGATGCCACAACACTTGGGTTGCTGGTTTAGTTGCGCTTCTGGTCACTGGTGTGAATGCAGGATGTTGATGGTAGGCACTTTGTGATGGTAAGTAATACCATTGATATTACCACCCCCAATGGGAGGTGGTTGCATTTGCTGTTAGAGTCATCGAAGTTTACAGCATGGAAACAGGCCCTTCGGCCCAACTTGTCCATGCCGCCCTTTTTTTTAAAAAACCCCTAAGCTAATCCCAATTGCCTGCATTTGGCCCATATCCCTCTATACCCATCGTACCCATGTAACTATCTAAATGTTGTTGGAAATGGTCATTGCATTGCACTTGAGAAGTGGAAATGTTACTTGCCATTTCTCAGCCCAACCTTGCATGTTGTCCAGGTCTTGCTGCATGCAGCGTGGATTGCTCCGTCATCTGAGAATTGCAAATACATCTAAACTCTTTGCAATTGTTGTCATTTTTGACTTTATGATGAGTGAAGGATATTGAAGAAGCAGCTGAAGATGGTTGAATCTAGAATGCAGGATCTCCCAGACTGAAATGATTATTGTGTCAGGTATGACTCCAAACAACTGGAGTTTTCCCCTTCATCGTCATTGACTTCAGTTTTGCTAGGGCTCTTTGGTGCCAGGCGATCAAATGCTGCCTCCGTGTCCAGACACTCTTACCTCTCCTGTAGAATTCATTATGTTCTATGTTCATTTGGGCCAAGCCTGTAATGAACTGCAGCTGCAGGAGGGTGGGTTAGATTTTTGACCTGTGTTTTGTGGATAGAACATATTGGGTAATTTTCCATGGTTGGCCAATACCAATGTTATTGCTGCACTGGAACTTGGCTTGGCTGGAAGTGGTGTTAGCTCTGCAGCTTGTGGCTAAAGCAATGCAGCTTGAATGTTGTTGCATTCCATAGTCTTTACAGTGTCCAATGCACTTAATATCATGTAGAGTGAATTGAATAACCAGAAGACTTGCACCAGTGATGGTTGGGACTTCAGAGGGAGGCTGGGAGGGATCTTCCCCCATGTATATTTGATTGAAGATGGTTATAAATGCCTTAGCTCAGTCTGTAGCATGCTGCTTCTGCTGATATCCTTTTGTTTCCAGCAATGGAAGCACAGCTGGAAATATTTCAGTTGGTCTAAGAGCATCTGGGCAGTTTTACATTTGGCTTGCAGTTGGTTGAATTTCTAAGAGCCAGCCATTGTATCTTGCTTGCAGGGTGTAAAAGCAACTTTAATCTTGCGTGATCACAACCTGATGTCCCAGTACAGATGACTTGAGCTAGATTTTATCTTTGTGGGATTTATCAGAACCATAACATTTTATGAAAATGATTCTGCCACATGGAAGATATTTTATCTTGTGGCAGTTTAGTTTTCAGAACTAATCCATCCTGGCAGTCTTAATAGCAGATAATACAGCAAATCTACCATCAACGGCTTGTAAAAAGTAGACAGCAATTTATATTTTTTTAATTGCTCTGGTAACTGTTAGAAGAGGCAAAATTATGTTTGTTCAATAAATCTGTCATTTCAAATCCAGGAGGGGACCAGTTCTCCACTGCTCCTGCCCCACAGTCTGTCCCTGGATTCCTCGCACTGCCTGAAATGTAACACAACTCAGAAGGCTCTCAGCCTTATCCTTCACCATCTACAATCCAGAATAACGGCAGGAGGACTGGACACATTTATGAATGTATGACTCCTAAAAATGTGCTATTTTACTTTAAAAGGTAAATTGATTAAAGTAATTTACCACCATTTAGGATCAAGGACTTTCTTTTGCATTTTAATTATTTTTAAAAAATGTTAAAACATTCAAGCCCCTTTAAATGGGTTTCGCTGTGTTCTTAGTGTGTGCCCCTTGAGCTTCATAACAGCAGCAGTTGCCAAGGGAAAGAAGAACGGGTTCTGGCCCTAGTTTTCTGACACTAATTGGTTGAGTTTCATTTCCTTCAAGCAATTTCTTTCCAAATCTTTTAGAATTTGTAAGTAATTCAGCCGTAACGAAAACTATTATGATGGGGCAATCTGCTTTCTGGTACTCTGATTTAAAAGTATTGTCTAAAATAGGGAGGTTTTGCTGAAATTGTACAGTGTGTTGGTGAGGTCTCACCTGGAATACTACATACAGCTTTGGTCCCCTTGCATAAAAAAAATGCAGCACCTTTGGAGGCATGGTGGCACAATGCTTTGTACTGCCTCACATTGCCAGGGATCCAGGTTCAATTCTGACTTTGGGTGACTGTGTGGAGTTTGCACATTCTCCCCCTGTCTGCATGGGTTTCCTCCGGGTGCTCCAGTTTCCTTCCACAGTCCAAAGATGTGCAGGTTAGGTGGATTGGTCATGTTTAATTACCCCTTAGTGTCCCAAGATGTGTAGGTTAGGGAGATTAGTGGGGTAAATATATGGGGTTATGGGGATCGGGCGTGTTGCGGGGGGGAGAGGGGGGGGTGGGAATTGGGCCTGAGTAAAATGCTCAGTTGGAGAGTTGGTGCAGACTTGATAGGTCGAATGATGACCTTCTGCACTGTAGCGATTCTGTGCAGTCCACAGGAGATCCACTAAGCTAATTCCTGGGATGAGAGAGATGTCCTATCAAGAGAGACTAAATAGCCTGGCTCTGTATTCCTTGGAGTTTAGAAGAGTGAGAAATGACCTTAGTCAAACATACTGGTGAGATGTTTTCACGAGTGGGAGAGTCTTGAACAAAGGGACATAGCCACAAGATAAAGAGCCAGTCATTTAAAACAGGTGCGGAGAAATCTCTTCTCACAAGGGGCGGTAAATCTTTGGAATTCTCTGTTCCAAAGGAGGCTGGATGATTAGGAATATTGAAAGTGGAGGTGGGTAAATATTTGCTTGGTCGAGGAATAGAGGGCTGTGGGGAAATGGCACAGAAAAAGAGTTGAGGCTCGCATAGATCAGGCATGATTGTACTGAATAGCGGGACAGGCTTGAAGGGCCTGGTGGCCACTCCTTCTATTTCTTGTGTTCCCATTTGCTGCAGTTGTAAAAGTTGCCATTTTCCTGCCCAATGTTGTGCCTATCAAGAATGGCTGTTACAAAGGGCATCCTCTTGCGTTCTGATCTTCACAGTATTGCGAAGCTCACCAATCAGTTTTTTCTCTTTTTAAATGTTATATTTTTCTTTCACTGTGTTTGTTTTCCTGTGGTGTGCACACATATGCCAGCTGGATAGGACAGCAGGTATGAGCTAATTATATAATAAGCCTCTGCCAGTGCTGCCATCTAATTGTTTATTTGATCTCTACATGTCTGGTCTTTGGGGGCTCAGGTTTATGATTTTCACCTCTTTCATCCACATTACTTCCCACAGTGAACAAACACCTCACCATCGCTCCTCCCACTATCGCATGGGTAAGAAATCGGGTGGACTGCTTGATCTAACATTCTGCAGCGTAGTGAATTGTGCTTTAGTCATAATTATGTTGTGTTGTCTGAAGAAAGTATATTGATGTGGATGTTGGAAGAACTTCCCTGCTTTGGGATCCCATGGGATCTCTTGCATCCACGTCAGAGGGCACACAAGGCTTCGGTTTAAAGTCTCATCCGAAAGTCTTCTTCTGCCAATGCAGCACTCCCTCAGGACTGAATTAATGTGTCAACCTAGATAATCTGCATCGTTCTCCAGGGTAGGGTTTAAATCATGATTCCAGGCGCAATACTGAAATTGCACCCAAGTTCACACCTAATACCATAATGGTGGGTTTGTAGCACTTTAGTGCAATGTTCTCTTCAACCACGTAAAATGCCCCAATTAAGAGAATCTGGATTTAATCTTGAAATAGCATTTGAGCTGTGTAAAGGGATGAAGTATTTGTGCAAGATCAGTTTTAGCCAACAAATGAAATGTAATGGTTAAAGTGTGATTTTCTAGCCCCCACCCAGTTTTGTATTTTAACAATTCACTAAACTCTGTGGTGACACTGCTAATTATCCCAGAACTGTAGTCAAAGGGAATACAGTAGAGGAAGGATAGTGTGTAATAAAGTAATAATACTGTCATCATTTTCATTTTTTCATAGTTGAGGAAACAGTCAAAGTTCTCTTTCTGACTGAGCTTAAAGGATAAGAATTTGCTTTAGGCCAACATAGAGACAAAAATAAAATGTTCCATTTACTTGTTCTACCCCAGTGCTGCAGAAAATGAAGCTAGCCTGTGTGTACCTCAGGCAGTACAATAACCAAGCTGGTAATCTCTGCCATCTGACTGAGGGAGCTATGCATTTTTAATTGACATATTTAAACAAAAGGAAGGTAAAACAAAATGAATGGGTTCACATTATGGCAATGTTTGGGTAATTGGAATTGCTCTCTGCACAATATCTCTTTCAACAGATTAAGGATTTGGAAAACCATTCCTCCTAACAATTCAACATCCTAACAATTCCAAGAAGAACAACAGCTATATTGATGTGCTTGGAGTGCCTCGGGATAATGCTGTTTAATTATGTAAAATATACACTGCACAATATTTAGTCTGTGTTTTAACTTGTAAGATTTTCTTGATGTTTTGTGGATGATTGTACAAGATAAGTAGGATTGTTTTCTTATTCCTCTCCTCAGAACTGTGTAGAAATTCTTGTGATGTTTTGATTCATTGCTGTACATCCTCCTCAGGTTTCTTACAAATTCACTGCAGGTTTCAGTATTCGGATCTGAAATAGAAAACTGAGTCAGGCATAAAGATTTGAAAATCCTGCTTTGAACAAAAGGCATAGGAAGACTTGAGGCAATGAGTCAATACATCCTGTAAGAATTTCCATATTGTGCTGAAGCCAGAAATGAGAGCCCAACATAGCAATTTAACACAAGATGCTGAGTGAATCATGGGATACTCTTTCAAAACGCATTCAATATATCTTCATTATTCTCTCTGCACATTTTGTACATATTTTAGTAATTAGTTTTTAGCCCTGATATTCCTTTATTCTTGAGTTTGGAGGGCTGAGACCAATACATGATGGTTTATCATTTCATTGGAAATTAGCAATCTGGCAAACCTGCTCCTTGAACGGTGTGTTGTAAACCCAGACTATTGGACTATCTGACATCAGAAACGTTTTTTATCTTATTAAACACAATTTTCTTGTTGTTTTCTCTCACCAATTTTCTTCTTGCTGTTTTCTTCCTCTAATTTTTTCTAAAGTTATTGATTCCTTCCTGGGCATAACCTTCAGTATAATGCCCAAAGTGATAATTAACGTGTATGTATCCAGATAGTGATGATCATCAGGTTTCTTGTTTGCAGGGGGCGGGTTGGGTGCACTCTATCTAGCCAAGCCAGATCTTAATTTCATCTATTGTCTATCTACATGGACCTCTAACACTTGCCACAGGATAGATATTTTAATCTATCTTGGCTCATCCCTCCAGAAAAAATGTACTTTACCCCGCTCTCCACATCCACCTGTGTTTTTCTTTGCTTTTATCATCTTCGTTAGGTGCCCATCCTACCTTTTGATTAATGAAAATATCCTGTAATCCTTCCCATGACGTGCTTTTCCCCAGTTTAAACTTATAATCCCTTGTCCTGAAATCATGATTTAGTTTGAGATCAAGATTTACATTGACTTTTCTGTACCATTTACTATCTTATGTGGCTCTGAGTCCTCCTCAGAAAAGCTTATGTTTCTCTATTCTTTGCTTGTAACTCAGTACTCTGACAATATGGATCTGCCTCCTGGCACTTCTCTGTATTAAATTCAAGGTCAATGTGTCTGCCTTATACCATGGTGTCTGTACTTGGGTGCAGAACATGATGTGTGCTTTGACCAGAGCACAATACATTGCAAGCTATTCTTTCCCTCATTTTTGGCAACATATTTACTTGCTATGTTATCCAAGAGCTCTATGGCATTTGGTAGCACTAATGACCTTAAAGAAGGGAACCTGCTACCCCTAAACTGGTTTGGACTGCATATGACTCCAGTTCCAGCCACACTGAAGTCGACTTGCAAACCAGAATAAATATTTCCCAGCCAGTGTCATTCATGTCCCAGAACACATTTTTAAGATGTGGAGATGCCGGCTTTGGACTGGGACAGTAAGAAGTCTCTCAATACCAGGTTAAAATCCAACAGGTTTATTTGGTAGCGCAAGCTTTCGGAGCGCTGCTCCTTCATCAGGTGAGTGGAGAGTTGGGTTCACAGACTCAATTACAAGGTAATGGTTGAAATGCAAGTCTTAACAGGTACAGACAATGCGAGTGGAGCGAGGGTTAAGCACAAGTTAAAGAGGTGTGAATTGTCTCAAGCCAGGACAGTTAGTAAGATTTTGCAAGCCCAGGCCAAATGGTTACAGGTAGTGTGACATGAACCCAAGATGGTCATCCTCAGTTTCTGCTTGGCAGTTCTGCATTGTCGTGTGTCTTGAAGGCCGCCTTGGAGAATGCTTACCTGAAGATCAGAGGCTGAATGCCCTTGACTGCTGAAGCGTTCCCTGACAGGAAGGGGAACTAGCTGTCCTGGCTTGAGACAATTCTCACCTCTTTAACTTGTGCTTAACCCTCTCTCCAATCGCATTGTCTGCACCTGTAAAGACTTAATTACCTGTTAAGACTCGCATTCCAACTATTATCTTGTAATTGAGTCTGTGTCTCTACATGCCCTGTTTGTGAACCCAACTCTCCCTCACCTGATGAAGGAGCAGCACTCTGAAAGTTCGTGCTACCAAATAAATCTGTTGGATTTTAACCTGGTGTTGTGAGACTTCTTACTGTACATTTTTAAGAAGGTTTGAGAATCCTATTGTCAGAGAGCAGTGCAAAATATGCTGTGACATGAGACATAAAAGGAAGAGTGGAATCTGAAGATTTTGCATTGAGGATGTTTTGGCCAGAGTTCTGTGATAGTTGCAGAGGCTGGAGGACTTGGAGGTGAATGCCAGCATTTTGTGATGAATTGGTGATCCCTTTTACCTTTTCATGTATTCATCTGCAACCTTTCCCTGTTCTTCAGCCTATTTCTTGTTCTTTCATTACTGTGCCTCCAATATTTGGAGATTTGCTTAAGATCAAGGGAATGGTTTAAAGTCTGGAGTCTGTTGATGAAAACTGGAGGCATAGCAGGTAGGTTATCTGGTTGTCCAAGAAAATTACATTGCAGTGTTCAAATTGAATTTTAATCTCCTGCATCTGAAACTTTCTTTGAAGTGTTGAACATGTTAGAAGATATGTTGTAATGTGTGAATAAAAAAAAGTCATAAATTTGAAGGACATGACAAATGATTACTGGCTTTTAGAAATCAGAGGTTTAAGAAATTTGTTTTTCTTACTTTGCTAAAGTTATTTTTTCCTGTAAATCTAGCACTGCTAATAACATGGTTTGTCCTGCGGTTTATAAATGGGATGTCCTTGACTTTAAAATATAGATGAATTGAGTGTTTAAAACCTAGAATCAGTCTGGTATGATTTTCCCTTAATCACTGTCATTGGATAAAGTGTTAATCTTTTCACTAGTTTTAGCAAAGTGCCTCCCTGTCAGCATAAATTATTGGTTGCATTTCTCAAGGGACTGGGTGTTGAATTTAGTTTAAATACTGCCGCAGGTTCCCCTAATGACTTAGTTGGTGAAGAGAGTGCAATTGAGCTAAAAAGATGAAAAGATTCACTCCTAGTTTGTGCTGAGCTAGCTGTCGCACAACAATAGCATTAGATGTTGATGCCATCTTTGCTTGGTTGGTAACTCATGACTTTCTGAGGTGGAATTTCTTACTTCTGGCTCCACCATAGGTTGGGGCATAGTCAATACTAGCACTTCAGCTCCTAACTAAGGGAATTTACATTGACAGATAACATATTAATCTGAGATTATGTGAAAAGTATGGATCTTGGTGTCTTGGCCAGCATTCTTCTCTCCATTACCTGAGGGAGTGTCACATTGACATAAAACATTAGTCTGTGGTTATGTGAAAAAGAGATTTTCTCTTATCCAACATTATTCTCCTCACTGCCAAAGCAGGTTATCTGGTCAATCATTTATTTACTGCTTATAGGACTTTACTGTACATAAAATTGACTGATGTTTGTTGACGTTGTATTTTTTAAAAAAGTAAATCTTGATTGTAAGTCACTCTGGATACCCTGAGGATGTGAAAGATGCTACATAAATTCACGTGTGATGATAGTACAATATATATAGATTTTTAAAAATGTTTAAGGCAAAATGCTTAAAATTTCAGCTATATGTTACAGTTGGTTGGTAGCTCTGGTAGAATGCAAGTCAGAGGAGAGCTGGATAATTAGTCATTTTGGCCTTGCAAGCGGTTATTTTAAGTAGAGTTCATGGACTTAAATTTACTCAAGTTCACCTGGGATTTCTGATTAGAGTGGTTGACAGGGTCATGTGATGATGTGACTTATGTGCATGGCTGGGTCTGTAGGAGAAAGCAAAGAGCTTTTCAGAAAGCAGTTAGTTCTGGCTAGGAATTGTTTGAAGATAGAGGCTTCCGCAAGCTGCTCTGAAACTCATTTTCTCTTAAGCTTCAAGACCGTCTACACTGATTATAGCAAGTATATTTATGGTTGCTAGCTATATTTAAAGTGGCATTTAAGTCGGTAAGAGGAAAGTTGTTTACTTGGAACTGGAACAGTGATAAGTTAGAAATTGAAGTTGTTTCCTTTTCATTTTTAAACATTGTTCAACTGTTAATATTTAAGTTGCTTTTCATTTATTAGAATATATTTAAACTGTTATTAAATAAAGTTTGTTTTACTGTAAAAGATCCCTAATTAGTCAGTGGAATTACTCTTGGAACGAAACATCCTCTCTTCACTTATGCCAAAATAGAAAAGTTGCTGTGGTCTAGTCTGGCTTCCTAATAGAACTTGGGGTTCTGGTCCAGTACCCTAACGCATGTCTGTTAGCTTGTTGGGTTTCCTAAAATTTGTCTCGTATTAAAACAGTTTCAATCAAGCCACAAAAATGGCTTTTGTGAGAAATTTAAATGTCACTTGAATATAGCAGATTATTTTACAACTGGGGAGAAAATCGTAGCCCAAATCGTCTTGTGATTCTGGCAATTTTATGAACTGTCTTTCTTTGTTAGTACTGTCATACTTCTAATTGCACACGTGGAAGTGCAAACTTCTTGTCACTTGCTTAAAGATCACATTCATGATATAGGAGGTTGGCTGGACAGCTGGTTAGTGATGCAGAGCGACGCCAACAACATGGATTCAATTCTCGTACCAGCTGAGGTTACTCATCAAGGTCCACCTTCTCAACCTTGTCCCTCGCCTGAGGTGTGGTGATCCTCAGGTTAAATCACCACCAGTCAGCTCTCTCCCTCAGAGGAGAGAAGCCTATGGTCATCTGGGACTGTGGTAACTTTACTATATAGCAACAAACCTCATAAAACAAGTTAAAACTGAAGAGATAAGGAGCATATGAAGCAAACAATGAAAATAGTTGGATAAATTTTGTGAGGAGCTGCTAAGACATATGAGAACAATCAATCAAGCATGACCAGTCAGCAAAAATCGACTCAAAAACCAAAGCGATCAGGAGCAAATTATATACTTGAAGTGTTCTTTGAAAAATGTTTTTGGCTGCCACGTTGGCTTGTCTACTAAGCTGAGCACCTGATGCAAATGAGTCATGGTAATATAAATTGAAAGAAATTTGTCAAGCTTATCAATACAATAACATTTTCATTTTGAAGCTTTTGTGATGATTTCCATCAGCTGAACAGAAAAATGGTGGGAATAACTTGAACTAGATTGTTATTTTGCAGTGTATTCTAGATGATGCCAGCTCTACTTCTGTGTATCTATATTACAAACTCAAAAAATAAAATTAGTTCAAGCTAAAAGTGTCATATTTATTTAAATTTGAAAAGAGGTCCTGAATTTCAAAAGTTTATCCAATTCATTGTTAGAAACATCAAGTGCCCTTGGGGAGATATTTGGTAATGGAAGTTAAATCCAACTTTTATATGTATTTTGGTATTCTTTATGAAAGCCTGTACTCTCAAATCTATGTAATATCAAAATGCAGCCCCTTACTAAAGAGGTTTATTTATTTAAGAATTTAAAATTCTCATCCCTGTGTTCAAATGCCTTCATATCCTCATAACCTCCCTACCTCTGGTACTGGGTCCACAGCCATCTGTTCCTCCAATTCTGGTCTCTGGAGCAACCCAGAATTTCTTCTCCTTGACATTGGCAGCTGTGTTTCCAGCTGTTTCAGTCCGAAACTCTGGAATGCACTCCTTAAATCCTATCTCTTTGACTCAGCTTTTTGTCACCTCTTATAATGATGTCAAATTTTGTTGGATTATGCTCCTGCGAAGCCCCTTGGGAATATTTCACAAATTAAAGATGATATATGCAAGTTGTTTTTTTTGTAAGGAAGGGAACAAATTAATTGATTTATTTCTGATCAGTTGGTAAATAAAATAATTACTTGCCTAGAAACAAGCAATGGGCTAACTTCACTGACCCCAGTTACATCTCCTACAAACTCCCTCAGTTGAGATATGCACTTCTTCCCCCCCACTCTATTAATGCAATGGTTCAGTCTCTGACATCTCATGAACAGTGCCATAGAACATCTGGCTTATTTATAATAAAAAGCCTGGTGCATTTGGCCACAATGGTGTTGCTGTTGTCATTGAACATAAATGAAACCAAAACTGTTTCAACACCCAGAGTTGATATTTCAGTCCTTGCTAAATGCATAGCTGAACTACATTCCCCTCAAACAAATAAAAAGGGCCCTCCGTCATGGTCAGTTTGAGTCAAATTTGCTAACCACAATTGTGCTCATACAGTAAAAGAAATTATCTTGTTCCTTAGCAAACTCATTAAAATATTAAAATTAAAGCTGGTAGAATGTTTCCGTCCACAATTACAATAGACTGAGATCAAATTCTCAATATATTTTCCAGACACAAAACAGTTGAGTTCTGTAGAATTTCCCAACTCTTTGGCATCTATTAAGAGAGGTAAAATCATCTATAAATTGGGCATATGTTGCCTTAAGTCCAAATGTTGTTGAGTAAAAAATCTTTGCTGTTGGTTCCCTTCTTTGAAGTTATCGTACATTTTTGTATAGCATACTACAAACTGGGACACACTTTCAGAAGATCACTTTCCCCGCATTCCACATACAGGAGAATTGATCCCACAACTATTGGACTGGTTTCAATGTGACATAGGGAGGAAATATTTTTATGGATGCCACATGATTCTTTGCTCTCCCTCCACTGATCACTGTTACAATTAGCATACACATCTGATGAAAGACCATCAGCCTGAAACGTTAACTTTGTTTTTCCAGACATGCTACTTGATCTGTTGAGTATTTTCAGAATTTTCTTTTTTATTTCCGATTTTAAGAATCCCCTGTATTTGTTTTTGCTCAATTTAGTACATTACTACATTTGGGGGTGTTGTATATCGTATATTTCAGAAGTTGGAAGGCAGTAGATTTTGATTGCAAGTAAGTATGGTTAGGTTAGTATACACTGATGTATAAAAATCTGTGCAGCCCACCACTCCTGAATTCTTCTAATGGGACGTCCATAATGGACTGTGACGGAGGAGGTTCTGTATACTGCAAAGAAACTAATGGGCCACTGTACCAGAGACTCGGTAGAGTTGTGTGCTTTGAAACAAATAGAAGTGAGGCCAAGAATTTAAGACTAATGACAAAGTCAAAAGGGTGTCTGAACCAATGATATCGCATGATTAGAACCAGAAACCAGCAACTATTGAAGAATGATGCAAGATTTCTTTAATGGCAAATAATGAATCTAATTTAGATGGTGTTGGCACAGCTTTCTTCCATGTTGCACAGAATTGTATTCTCAGATGATACACTTGCATATTTAATATGTAATATTTAATATGATTCATGTACTGTTATTGTCAATAAGAAAATTAGTTCACTGACTATTGTTTGCCTAATTTGTTCGTTGAAACTGCTGTTACTTCACCTTATTCGTCCATAATATGAACATTTTTTGTAACGTGTTCACAATAGTGTACAGTAATGCATCTCATGCTGTGTTACTGTACAGAAATGGCCATGATAATAACTGCAAATCCCATTTATTCAACCCATATAGTTTGTAGCTATTAATTGTAATTATGTTTTTACAGAGAATTACAATTTCAAAGTAAATACAGCAGGGTCACTCAGCCCAGTAGATCCCATTATAGTGTTTATGCTCCACATGAGCCCCCTGATTTTGATTTGCTTTATTATTGTCACGTGTATTGGTATATAGTGAAAAGTACTGTTTCTTGCATGCTGTACAGACAAAAACATACCTTTCATAGAGCACATAAGAGGAGAAGGAAAGGAGAGGGTGCTGAATATAGTGTTACAGTTATAGCTAGGGTGTAGAGAAAGATAAACTTAATATAAGGTAGGTCCATTGAAGTCCAATGACAGCAGGAAAGAAGCTGGAAGAGACTATGTCCTCCCGCCCCTCTCTATCTAACCCCATTAATATATCCTTCTATTTCTTACTCCTTTATTGCTTATCTAGCTTTCCCTTGAATGCATCTATGCTATTCGTTTCAACTGTGGTAGCGTATTCAACATTCTAACCATTCTGATCACAGAAGTGCATCCTGACCTCTTGGATTACCAGTGGCTATCGTATATTTTATAGCCCTTAATTCTGATCTCACCCACAAGTGGAAACATCCTCTCCATGTCAAATGCTTTCTTAATCTTGGAAGTTTCGTTGTTGTCAGGTGAGGGAAGATTTATTAATACTGCCACACAGATTTTGGAAGCACATGTGATTGCGCACTTTGAAGGACTGGAGAAATACTGCTAAGGTGAAATGTCCCAACGCCAAGAACATTCACCAATATACCTGGCTAAAACAAGCCAAACTTTGCATGTGTAGTTGGCAGGTTCAGCATAAAGGAGCATTGGGATTAAAATTCTCAAGAACAGTGTTGTGAACCAAAGCAAAGTGAAGTGCTGGAACGACGTAGCAATCAGTGCCTGAAAGAGACAGGAGGAAGTACCTTCATCAGAATTCTCACCAGTTCTAATGAGAAACTGCAATATAGCATTAACTTGCCTTTAAAATGCTGGTTTAACCCACTGTGTATTTTCAAGATTTTCTGTTCCAGATTTCCAGCATTTGTAATTTTTATTTTTATTTCTTTAATCAATGTTAATTTGCACAAGAACATTGATAACTTTTACATTTTAGTGCTGGATAAATTATACATTTCTGCAGACTGTTGTCACTCTGTTTTGTAGAAGTGAGATAAATTGAAAAATATGGATTGGTTACATCTTGGTTACTAAATTAGTGATGGAGCTTGTGTCAGCCACAATATCACCTCCAATTGCAGCTTGTTGGAGACGGGTGGAGGAGAAGGGAGACAAGTGAGATAGAAAATGTGAAATGGCTGAGATTAGGCTCAGATTGAGAGTGCAATAAACTGAACATATATCCATTCAGTGTCATTGCAAACACATTGATAAGCAGGGTGAACCATGCCATATTTAATTTTCCCATATTTATAAAGGGTTTAGATAGTTCTAAAAGTTGAGTAAATTGGTAAGACATCCTACTGAAAAGAGTGCCTGTTTATTACAAGATAATCCAAAGGAATCGTTTTTTTCTTTCAGAAATAAGGCACCACAATCCTTATAAATGTTTGATATCCTTTAGTATGACTTTTTATTGAAAAATATTTAAAAAAACCTAAGCTTCATCAAGTCTAGCATCTCCTTTAGGAAAAGCATTGCTTTTTCACAGAATAAGATGTTGTCTAGCTCCTGAAATGATGGAGTAGGAATGACAGCATGATTTATAATACTTGTCATAATTGTAGAGCCTCTATTGTGGTTTATCATGGTTCAATATTATAGTAATATCTCTACAACTATACTTCAAGGTGATATAATATCAGAATGACATTGCTGATGTTTGACAGTTGCAGGGTTGGAAAAATAGTTGAATTTTTCATGCAAAGTAAAATGTATTGTTTGAGAAACAAAATTTTCTAATATGATGAAACTATATTTTGCATCACAGCTCACACTCTTTCTTTATAATCTGTTTATGTAATTGTGTTTGGTATAGCCTGAATAAATGAAGGAGTTCCAAGATGATCCAATTACTGAGCCCTGAGAGACGTACAGTAGCATATCTGAACTGCACAAGAAAATGTGTTTATGTTAGCGTATTTGATTTATACTACAAGCACTGTTTTACCCTTTCCAGACCAAGTTTCAGTTCGGCTTGCAATATAAGGTTCACGTCTGCCATTTCAAGGATTTCTTTGAATCACAAGGTGAGCTGATGATTTTGGAAAAAGTGTAACTATTGTATTGTTTTACTCCGCACCAGACTGGAGAGTACAACAAAAGTTATACTATGTCTTTAAAGTTGTAAAATGTCCTAAGGCGTTTTACGGAAGGTCTATGGAACAAAATTAGACATCAAGCTGCATAAAGAAATGTTCGACAAATAACCAAAAGCTTGGTCAGGGACCCAGGTTTTAAGGAGTGTCTTAAAGGTGGAAACAGGTAGAGAAACGGACAGGCTTCGGGCCTTAGTACTAATAGTTTTTGCATTGCAAAATGTACTTTCAAAAATATTGAAGCCTGATACCAAAATGGGAACAAGGTTTGTTAATATTTTCTAATCGAAAGTGCCTCAATTAATGAGAACAAATTTATGGTATCTTTGCATTGGAAGAAGAGGGAAATCGAGCAAGAAAGCAAATGGAACTAGGATCCAGTCCTTAAATCTGAAAGTTTTCCATTCGACTACATGTTTTAGAAAGTCAGTGTTTCCAGAAAGCCAGTTGGTAAACTCGATCCTAACCCAATATTATAAGCACTTAGTTGCAGAGTCACACGTGACAAGCAATTACCACTTAGCCCCAGCAAACCCAGTTTCAGGCTGTCTATTTACAGGGGGTGCAAGTGAATTCCCAGTTAATGCTTGCCACCTGCACACACTTAATTTTAATTAATATACAATTAACAGTCAATTTCGAAATGCAGACCGGTTCCAGAGTTGAAAAGTCTTGTGTACGCACAGCTCATGGACTAAAAGGAATGATCTGTGAATTGCACCTTGATCTTGAAATCTTACTTTCATCTCAAGAAAAATCCTCTGCAGCTTTTGGATGCTCTTTTCATATATTTAAAGAACGTTTAAATGTTCTTCAGCAAGGGAGTTATTTGTTCCTTAATCATTCACTTCTGCTCTCTTTGTTCCCTACAGCTTGTACTTTCCACAGATGGGAAATGTCAATTTCCACAAACAAGTCTTAAAAAATTAGGTGTAATGAGGGAAGTTACCCAAAAGATAATGAGTTGTGGTATAAACCTCCAGAAAAGAGTATTGAAGTGGACAGGATAAACCAAATCAAGATAATTGGTTGCATTTCTTTTGATAGAATCCCTACTGTGCAGAAGAGCCATTTGGCCCATTGAGTCTACACGGTTTCTTAAGGGAAGGAATTGCAGGACAGAATGAGAAGGTGGATCAGCAGGGTTAATCCCTGGAAGATAGGATGGACTTATTGGCCCTGACAATGTTTTCTGCTTGAGGAAACTGTTACTTTGTACAGTTTCAGTTGATCCAGAGTTCTCCCATTATCTGGATAGTGTGTATTCTCCATGTCCTACCTTTTTCTGATGTTGGCTACCTCCATTTTTGATTCATTTCTCAAGCCGACTGCCCGTGAATGCCAAGGTTGTCTTTGACTAGGCCACATAGACAAGGTATTTCAGTTTCTGAAATCCAAAGCAACGCTTCTGGTGTTGGTACTGAAAGGGGTTTCTCATATAATGCATGCTTTGGTTTTCCTGGTGTTAAATATTGCCTGTAGTATTTGATGCTAGAACAATTGAGATCGGAGTCTTTGGATATTAAATTCACTTTTGTTGGTTTTGACAAAAAATTGTGTTAGCAATTTTCAATTTATTTCCATTATGCACTTTTATTTCCAAGAGGAAATATTTCACCATCAATATACCATATCTATTCTTTTAGAGTCCCTTTTTCAGTCGTTGCAAGTTGAAATAGGGTGAAGTATTTTAGTGATTTTGTTACAGGGCTAGTAATCCAGAGACCTAAAGAAGTAATCCCGAGGGCATGAGGTCAAATCACACCTCAGCAGTTTGAAAATTTGAATTTGGCTTAAAACGAAAAACTGGAAATAAAAACCTGTTATCCGTAAAGTGGCCATGAAGCTGTCAGCTTCTTGTTTTAAAAAAAACGTTCATTAAACGTCTTTCAGGAAAGGAAACCTGATGTCCTGTCCTGACCTAATCTGACCTATATGTGACTTCATTCCAATGCCAGCATGGTTGGCTCTGAACCCTTAATTTTTCTCCTAAATGTGACAAACCCTATACTTGGCAAGAAGTTTGTATTTGTGAGATCGCCCTTTAAATCTACAGTGAAACAAAGAAAATTTTCAAAATGGGTGAAGAGGGGGGAGGGGGTTTAATTGGATTTCCTGGTTATGATATCATTTCTGATATGTTGGATATGAGGTTGTTATGGGGGTTAAAGTTTTTAAAAAGACTCATTAGGAGGTGTTATGTCTCAGTTTGTTCTGCTGCAGCAGGACACAGAACAATTCATGTAAGGAGAAAAAGGTAGATCTCTCTTTGGGAAGGGTCAGTTTTCTGTTTGACAGTAAGAAAATTACAACTCCAGAAACTCTTAGTGAAGAAAAAGTGTATGAATTGTAAAAGTGGTGTGGATAGCTTGGGCATACTAAAATCAGAGACCCAGACTGTGAACTGAATGTTGTTGGTTGGTCAGTTGAAAAGAAAGTCTGGGTGTCTATGCCATCAGAGCTAATGTGACCTAAGTCGGGAATCGAATCCTGGTCCCCCGGTGCTGTGAGGCAACAGTGCTAACCACTGTGCCACCATGTCGTATATGTTCATACAAACTTTGGGCATTCCACTCAATTGTGAACCATTTATTATTTTGCTTTATGTCAAACATTAAGCCTTTTTGTTAAGCAGTACTCTTAGGAATAGTAATACAGTAGCTGAGGTTCTCTGCAGCATTGTCATTTATAATAATAGTCTATCTCTATCTTAACATCTGTTGGATTGGGAGGTTCAAACAAAAATAGTAACATTGCTGTTAGAAAACCTTTCTAACTTGTCACCTGATTGCTGTTCCAAAAGATTGGAACCGGTTGATGTTTTAGCTAAGAGGAGAAGTCATTTCTTTTTGTGAATATGTTTGTTTGTTTGTGTGCTCCAGATTCAAACTGTGTCGTAACTAAAACAGCCGCAACTTCTGCCTCTCAAATGAGTCTCGGCTGCCTGTCATTCAAGTTTACTTAACTCCCTTTAAAGGATGAGTTGCATTGTCCCAAATAATACCATACTCATATACCATCCTTACGAATGTTCCAACAAAATACTTGATGGAACGATAGGGACTTAAGTCAGTACTTGCAATTTTCTCATCCTCTGAGCTCCTGATTTCAATCATACCACCACAAGCTGTGGTCAAGTGAATTCCGGTCACAACCAACAAAAACAAGAGATCTCTTTCACTTCCTTTATGATGTTGGGTAAATCCCACCTAATGTCAATTGCCAATTCTTTGTTTCTCACTGAAGACCATCAAAATGCAAAGTAAAGTATCAACTCTTAACTTGGTCACCATCCTGCAGGCAAGCTACGGATGAAGGTGGACAGGCAATAGCAGTTCACCTCAGGACTGCAGATAATGGGAGGTGGTTGCAACCACTCCTCAGCCTTTTTGTGAGTACAATGATGTAGAGAAAAACTTCAATATTGGTCAGCAATATTTAGCAAGTATAGTTCTATGTCTAGGTTGAAAGTATATTCATCGTCCATTATTTGCTTTCTTTATTTAGTCAGCAGAAAGTATAATGCTGTTGGAATCTTAAGGCATTTTATTTTTTCTAATCTATTTTATATTTTGAGGTTTGTTTTGCATTTTATTTTGTAATTGGAAATTTGCAATGCCTTTGTAGTACTAACACTGAGAGCAACTCGAATATCCTCACACCGCTTCAGTTTTCCCCCCATTAATTAATAAAGACATTGACTCTTCCTGAGGATATGATTCTACAAGTGCTGATAGAAACATAGAACAGTACAGCACAGAACAGGCCCTTCGGCCCACGATGTTGTGCCGAGCTTTATCTGAAATCAAGATCAAGCTATCCCACTCCCTATCATCCTGGTGTGCTCCA
Source organism: Mustelus asterias (assembly GCF_964213995.1). Classification (NCBI taxonomy): domain Eukaryota; kingdom Metazoa; phylum Chordata; class Chondrichthyes; order Carcharhiniformes; family Triakidae; genus Mustelus; species Mustelus asterias. The sequence continues at coordinate 17,299,478 of NC_135822.1, read as the reverse complement.
TGTGCCTTTCCAATAACCGCTTAAGTGTTCCTAAAGTGTCTGACTCCACTATCACTGCAGGCAGTCCATTCCACACCCCAACCACTCTGCGTAAAGAACCTACCTCTGATATCCTTCCTGTATCTCCCACCACGAACCCTATAGTTATGCCCCCTTGTAATAGCTCCATCCACCCGAGGAAACGCATTGGTCCTCACCAAGTGGCTGCTATTCTTCTTAGTCTCGGAAGTTTGAGTTTGGCAAGCTACTAACATGGGTTAGGGCCTACACATGCACTTCATAGCAGGGATTGCTGGATAGCAATCAGGAATCCTCGCTCATTGCTTCTTCCCTACCCCGTGGGCTTTGAAGGTCACTGTAACAGCATTGTGCCACCCTGGCTGAGGTCCACTAACGTGATACTGACCTGGAATCAAACTTGGGGTCTTATGATTGAATGGTTTAGTGTTATAGTGGGCGCAGTCCATACTCATTTGGCCATTGGAGGAAAAGGCTAACAGACATGTCTACTCCTTTTCCCTTGTTTTGAGTCAGCTTTTCATTTGAGTAAAGCAATTAAAGTGCACAGCTGCTTAATTAAACTTTTAGAAAGTTGCTGGTGATCGCTGCAGGCATTTCCCAATGGTGCATGATCATTATCATTTAATGCACCTGGTAATGACTTTCGCGCTGCTCAAATACTTCATTCTTGTCATCTTTAAACTATATTCAGATGAGAAGAAATATTAGCACTGACTATGAGAAGGGAAGCCCTCATCCAACAGTTTTCCCATAGCATATCCCAAAATTTAAGCACAGAATAATGATGAGGTAATTAACTCCAAAAAAAAGTTGTTCACAAACAACTGCACCCAGCACCATTTTAGAAGTACAAATGTCTTGAATGTTAAATATTTCCCTTCATTTTTTAACATATTTTGGATTAATCTTTTGTCAGTCAGTATGAAGATAGAAATGGGATAGTTTTCTACATTTTACATGTTAATGCAAAACCTCTCCACATAGTTCAGATACAAGCCCAGTCTAACAATGTGCCTGTTACCTTTGTGTCAGAAGAATGCTCTTTATTGAATAAATTTGATTTCCTTTTGGTTTTCCCGTACAAATTGTTGCCACCGTTCTAACTAAGCTTGCTTTCATTGTGACAGTTTGTACTGTCTAATATTGCTTTGGAACGAGACTGTCAAAGGACATTTCACATTGGACTTTTCCAGACCCTTTCCATGTGACTTGCTTTAAAAGCTATACAAAAACCATTCTGTGGCACTCAGTGGCCTTTAGTGTTTAAAACACAATAATATGAGGAATGGAACATTTTCATTAAATCTTGACTTTATTGATCAGCGAGTGGTGCAAAATTCAGAATTTTAATTTTACGACCTTCCTTACTAAGTGCTGTATGTTTTCCCACTATATTATTTTTGTGTTTTAAACGCATTTGTATGACATTTTTTTAATAACCTCCTAATGACTGCTATGTCGAGATGATTTAGTATACAACCTAATCTTGATCCTGTGAAGTAGAAGAGTGGAACGTGAGAAGAAAGAAAAACTTGGATTTATGTGGTGCCTTTCATGACCTTAGTATATTCCAATGCGTGTTCTAGCCAGTGAAGTACTTTTGAAGTTTTATTTCTGTTGTAGAAAGTGTGGCAGTCAATTTGCCCACAGCAAGGTCCCACAGACAGCAATGTGATAATGAATGAATAATCTGTTTTACTGATATTAGTCGAGGCATTAATATTGGTCAGGACACCAGCGAGAGCTCTGCTGCTTTTCTCTTAAATAGTGCCACGGGATCTGTTGCCTCTACCTGAGAGGACAAATGGGGTCTTGGTTTAATGTCTCAATTCACCGATGTGGTTTGTCATGAGGATAGATTTCTTATTGTTTATGACACAGATGGTTATGGAGTGAACATAAAAGGTTGAGGAGGAAAGTGAAAGAAGGCAAGTTTCTTCATCTGAACAGTTTAAGTTTGTAGAGAATTGTGAATCATGAGATGTGGGGATATATAATCTGCTAAGAAGGATTGTAATATCTGTTTTTTAAATCAGAAAATGCTGGAAATGTGCAAAATAGGTTGTCCGAAGACACCCAAAATGTTAACCTATCTTTTTCATTCGCATACTAATCAATTTACAATAAATTTAGTTTCTGTTTTGAATTACTATATTTACATTTGATGGATTCAACAAGAGTGTTTCATTATACACTTGAATGGTTTAGTTGTTGGTTGGGACTTTATTCCCTGGAGCGTAGAAGATTGAGGGGAGATTTGATAGAGGTGTATAAGATTTTGATGGGTATAGATAGAGTGAATGCAAGCAGGCTTTTTCCGCTGAGGCTAGGGGAGAAAAAGACCAGAGGGCATGGGTTAAGGGTGAAAGGAGAAAAGTTTAAAGGGAATATTAGGGGGGGCTTCTTCACGCAGAGAGTGGTGGGAGTGTGGAATGAGCTGCCGGATAAAGTGGTAAATGCGGGGTCACTTTTAACATTTAAGAAAAACTTGGACGGGTTCATGGATGAGAGGGGTGTGGAGGGATATGGTCCAAGTGCAGGTCAGTGGGACTAGGCAAAAAATGGTTCGGCACAGACAAGAAGGGCCAAAAGGCCTGTTTCTGAGCTGTAATTTTCTATGGTTCTATACACTATTTTTGGTGCATGATATGTATGTGACAAATAATAAAAATACAAATTGTAGAAATAGAAGGAAAAACATATTTGTCCATTGTTGAAGCCATTTTACGAAGGGCTCATTTTATATCTTGTGTCAAATGCAAAGAAAATATAGAATCAGCAATGGCATCACGAGTTAACATTCAATACCACTGCCCACAGGTCAAAATTCATGAATTCATATGGAAGGTTATAGCTCTGATTTTGATTATGTGGTGAGTGGAGATAGAGTTCAACAGATTAAAAAAAAGTCAACAGAACAATCACCACACACCCATCTCCCATCTTCAGGGGGAGGTGGTGGTCTAATGATATTGTCGCTGGACTAGCAACCCAGAGACTCGGGTAATGCTCTGGGGAGCCGGGTTCAAATCCTACCATGCAGATGGTGAAATTTGAATTTAATAAAAATCTGGAATTAAAAGTCTAATGATTGTGAAACCATTGTCAATTGTTGTAAAAAAAAAACCCCATCTGGTTCACTAATGTCCTTTAGGAAAGGAAATTTGCCATCCTGGTCTGGCCTACATGTAACTCCAGATCCACAGCTTAAATGCCTTCAGGAATGGCAATTAATGCTGGCCCGGCCAGCGATGCCCCACATACCATAAACAAATATTTAAAGAAAATCTCCAAAGCAAAAATGTAAGAGTGACGAGAGAGTATCTTAGCTGGCAGCAGGGGGGTGACATTTAAGATGGAAATAAGAAATGTCTTCGCTTGAAGTGTTGTGTTTCTTTGGAATTTACTGCCCCAGAGGGTTGTGGATGCTCAAGGCTGAGGTTTGTTAGATTTTTAGACAGAGAGGCAAAACAACGGAGTGAGGTCGCGATCAGCCATTATCTTGCTGAATGGCAGAGCAGGCTCAAGGAACCAGTGTGGTTTTCTCATCCTCCTAGTTCTTATGTGCTTGTAAAAGGTTGGGGCAAGGAATGGTGATGGCTGAAAAATGGGAAATGAGAAAAATTAGGTCATCAGATAAATGAAGGAAAACAGCAAGTTAGAGCTCTGTGCCTTCAATTGAAGTAAGCATTTCACCTTCCGCCAAAATATAATGGAAAACTTTGGAGTTTATTTGTGTGACTAATAAATGTGTCCATCATCTGCTTCTCAATAGTTTATTAATACCTGGTGGGCAAGCAGCGTTTAAAATTGTTTTAAATTCCTTCCCTGACCAGAAAGGTTAGACCTCAATATTTTTCACTATTGGATCTTTGTGTAATGAAAACTGTCACCAGCGAGAGGATTTATATAAAAAAAAGAAGCAAAAGAAGAAAGTCATACTTCAGTGGCATTTTGATGTGTAGAGGGACCAGTTAATGATAATAAATGGAATAAAATAGCTCCTAAAGCTTTTAGCTTAGAGAGAAGAAAAATCAGGCAGTGTTTCCACTCTTAGTCATTATCTGGTGACTTGCTGGAAAGCAAGTGAACAAAGAAATAGATTTCGCTGTGATGTCCCTCCACTGTTTCAGTGCTGGCTGTCCCTGGAAGTTCAGGGCAGGGTAAAAGGTGGCAACTTGGGTGCTGACTGTAGTTCGAACAATACATCAGAGTTGTTGCTTCAGGTGAGAAGAACAGTTGCAAATAATTGAAATAACAGGAAAAACAATGCCTAGCAGCAATTTAAACATTTTGTCTGGCTAGGTATTGTACAAACCTACAGTAATAATATGGTCCTTGCTCCATCAGTTTTTTTTGTCCTGACCAACATTTCTCTTACAACCAACATCAGTAAAAGACAATTTGGTCATTATCACATTGCTGTTTGTGGAATCTTGCTGTGTACAAATGAATGCCATGTTTTTGATATTGCAATCGTGACAATGCGCTCAAATAATTTCATTGATCTCAAAAAAAACTTTTGAGACATCCTGAGGTCATGAAAGGTGCTTTGTAAATTCCAATGCTTTCTTTACATGGATTGACTTAGTTTTGTTTCTGGATACTTTACAAGGAGAAAGATGTACTGTAGAAAAAAAACTGAAGAGTTCGGTTTGTGTCCTTGGTTTGAAATGGGGCCTTTTGAGAGGCAAATCTTTCTGAATTAGTAAATGGAATTTACGTCATGGGAGCAGTCCATTTTGTGTGACCTCACGGTTATTTTATCTTCCATGCAGTGTAGCATGCTTATTTCAGATTGTTGGTTTTGTTTTGCATCAATCTAGAGGCCTTTTGAATGCTCAAGTTCACACATTGATTCCTTTCATGGAAAAGGTATTGTCAATATGACAGAACCAGGGCATGTAATATCAACTTGGATCAGTCGTTAACATTAAGATTGTAGCTTCAGACTCCAGTGCAGAACTTGAGCACATAATCCAGGCTGACAGTCCTGTTCAGTTCTGCCAGAGTGCAACGTTTTCAGATGAGACATGAAATAGAGATATCATTGGGCTTGTTGAAGGGTATGTTAAAGATCATGTGGCACGTTTCAAATCAAGGGGCTTTCCTGGAGTTCTGGTTGAAAGCAAGGCTATCTCATTGCGGGAATGCCCTGTGTAGCAAATGACTGACGCATTTGCCTCCTAACTTCAAATTAATCTTTTGTAAGTGAAGCACTTGGAGATGTTCCAGGGAGACACCATAAGATGTTACATAAATGTCTTGTTTGGTGAGGTAATAAATGGCACCCTATCAAGATTCTGTCCTTTCAGTACAAGAGGAGAGGGGAGAATTAAGAAATGTAATTTCTTTTGTCAATAATTTAAGTGCAAATCTCATGTCATTTCATCACCAGAAATGCAAAAGCTATTGATGGGAGATTCTTTTTCCACAACCCCAAAGTGATAATGCAGTTTTCAAAAGGGCATTGGAAGTAGTTCGGAAAAGAGGGATGAGCATGGTTTGGGAACTTGGTGCTCTGAGTGATGAAGATGGACTTGCTGAACTGGCTTAATTTTCATTCAAGAAATAAAGATTGAGGAGAGATAATGGTTGAGGTTTTAAAAATGCTGAGAGGCATGATAATGTAGATCTAAGCAGGCTATTTAACTGGGATTGCGTGTGCAGAATTCTAGGCGTTGAATATAAAATAAACTAGCTTCAAGCAAGACCAGCGATTTGGGGAAATTATTTTTCCCAGTGAGTAGAGGTTATTAAAAAAAAGTGAAACGGTTAATACCATTGATTAGCCATGCCAAAGAAGAGCTAGATGAATATCTGAGTAAGGATGGGATTAGAGGTAATAAGAATAAGTACTGACAGAGATGATCAAATCTAAATACCATGCAACACAAAGCTGTAGGTGAAAGATGAATACAGTAGCTTTCAAGGTTAGAAGTGCTGCTGGTGTAGGATGACACTCAGTATTAGACTGCTGTCTGAATAAAGTGATGCTCAGCCAAAAGATCCAAGTTATACTGCTTGCTGTACCTTACAATTTACTATACTCTGCCCATAACCATTTGGAACTAAGCTCTGCTCCTTGGACAGCTAATTACAAATGTGCTAGCAACACCTTTTTAAACCGTTCCAATGGGACTTTTTAAACATGCCATATACTGGATTGGCTTATAGTGCACAGTGCAAAACCCAAGTGATGCAAGCTTGATTACTAGCGTTGGTCTCGTACCACTTAACTTGACTCAGCTTGGGAGTTAGCTCACCAGACTAATTCGCATTCTCTAAATAATTCTCACTCACTGAATCCCCAACCATCAACATCTTGGTGTTTCCCCATTAACCAGAAACTGAACTGGACTAACCATATAAATACCGCAGCTGACAGTAGGTCAGAGACTAGGAATTGTGCAGCGGTTATCTCACCTCTGGACTTCCCCAAACCTATCTAGGAATTGAAATTCTTTACTTGACTCACATGCGTTTACTAATGTTTTCCGATTAGAAAACGTACAGAACCCATATTTAAAAAAATTCCATATTGAATTGCAAGATTTTTGTAATAGTGAAATATGTGTGATTGCAGTGTGCTGTGATAGCGGTGTCACAGCTCCTCTGCAGGTACCAGAGTATGATTAGGCAGGTTAATGAAGAGATGAGACTAAGAAGGAAAGTATGAAACAGGTAGAAAGTGAAAGGAAGGAAATACATGACAATAAATGCTGATAAATTAATAACCTAAGGCAATGGTACAAGTTGGATGATGTTTGGTGCCCGTGATAATATTTGTAATGGATTGCAGCCAAAAAGTGCACTATTGTTCCTTGCGGTGCTTCCAAGAATTGGAAGTCTGAGTCTGAGCAGTTAGGCTTTTCAATCAATGTATAACCTGTCCAGGAAATGTTAGTCATGGGCCACAGTCCATTACACTTTATCCTACTCCATGTCAAGGGTGGATTTACAATGAAACATATCATGCCATGGTGAGGGGCCCCAAAATGATGAGTGTGTGCTAAAATGGAGAGTTGCTGCAACTATGCAATGAAGGCTGGTACTAGGTCTACTGAGATTCCTCTGAGAGTATCAGCACCATATGCACGGAGGCTGTTCAAAGCCCGAGTGTTGCACAGCTCCTAGTGTGTAAATTAGACCCGAGTGTGTTGCACTGTCCTCTATTAGAATGATCAGCTCTTGAAATTCTCTCACGTTGACTCCATCTCGATGAGAAACAGTAACCCTTGCAAAAGCTCCTTTTAATGCCCAGAGTTAGAAACTGCAATGGGATTTTATTCTTATGAATGAAACTGCGAAAACAAAACTTGCTCAACTCCCAACCTCAATAAATAGTATGCAGCAATTTCATCAAAATGTTATAATCTGAGTAACAGTCTACAAATAATAGTCTCAAAATTCTCGACAGGATTTTGTTTTAAGCAAAGGTCTGAATCTCAGAGTAGTACTGTATTGAGCACAGGATCTCTCTCTATATCTCTCCCTATAATCTGCATCGGATGGTGAGGATGGATTGCTGCATTTTGCATGGGCGAGCTGGACTGACTCATTCTTCCCATTGGAAAGGATTAGAGGCATAGGGGCCAAATTCAGGCAATTGGGACTAGCTGGGAGGGCACCATGGTCGGCATGGACAGGTTGGGCCGAAGGGTCTGTTTCCATGCTGCATTGCTCTATGATTCTGCACTTACTCGCTCCTTAACGCTTTGGATAGAGGAGGATTAGCTTTGTTGCCAGCTGCCACTTGCATATGTGGCGCATGGATACGTGCACACATCCCAGCGTGGAGAGAACGGCAAATTCCTTGTTGTGGAAGTTGGAGGAACTAGTACACCATCAGCAGCAGCAATCTCAGGCGGAGCTGAGACCCCCCCCTCTGGAGAGGCCCCAGCTTGGAGTGACCCTGGTTACTGTGGCAGCTTTTAACAGCAAACCGTGATCAACTGCTCCTGACTGAGACATGCACAACATGACTTGATTACCAATTTACTTGGAGAAAGACCATTCCCCAGCAATTTGGAAAAAGGGAGGCTCTAGGAATGAATGACAGTCATTTTGTTATCAATATCAAATTGCAGGCATTTGTCATGAAAGAATGTGTGGTGAGTTCAAGGTTGTAAAATAAGTGAAGACTCGAACACTGCTTGTGAAACTGAGGTTATGTGGTAGTGTGCAGAATGACTGTGGAAAAGCCAGTGAAATAACCAATGCTCCTTAGTTTTGGGCTGCATAAGCCTCTGGTCAGACCCCATTTGGAGTATTGTGAGCAGTTTTGGACCCCATATCTAAGGAAGGATGTGCTGGCTTGGAAAGGGTCCAGAGGAGGTTCACAAGAATGATCCCTGGACTGAAGAGCTTGTCGTCTGAGGAACAGTTGAGGACTTTGGGTCTGTACTCGTTGGAGTTTAGAAGGATGAGGGGGAATCTGAGTGAAACTTACAGGATACTGCGAGACCTGGATAGAGTGGACATGGAGAGGACGTTTCCACTAGTAGGAAAAACTGGAACCAGAGAGCACAGTCTCAGGCTAAAGGGGCGATCCTTTAAAACCGAGATGAGGAGGATTTTCTTCAGCCAGAGTGGTGAATCTGTGGAACTCTTTGCTGCAAAGGGCTGTGGAGGTCAGGTCATTGCATGTCTTTAAGACAGAGATAGATAGGTTTTTGATTAATAAGGTGATCAGGGGTTATGGGGAAAAGGCAGGAGGATGGGAATGAGAAAAATATCAGCCATGCTTGAATGGCAGAGCAGACTCGATGGGCCGAGTGGCCTAATTCTGCTCCTATGTCTTGTGGTCTTATGGTGTGCAGAGGTGGAGGGTTGCAAAAATGAAGCTGAGCACGGCCGCACTAACTGTAAATCCACCACTGCTGTCGTGTGCCTGTGTGTTGTGTGTGTGTAAGTGAAATAGAAATATTTCCACAGTTGCCTACACCATATGTGTGGTATAAATAATACATTTTGTCAGTTAATATGCTTAGAAGGCAGCATTACTGGAAGTCATTTAAAATTCAGTGGGCATTCTTTTTAACAGAGGAGTTTGTAGCAGTATCTTCTGATCTGTGTGACGTTTGTTGTATCTCTTATTTCGTTGGTAATTGTGCTTTTTTTACTGGTATTATTTGACATTATCTGTTCAATGTTTCATTAATAATATAACGCTGGGAGAACTCTGCTCTTGCAATAGTGCCATGATATCTCGAATGCCTATTTGAATAGACTGGAGTAATGTTTCATTTGGAGGATGGCACTTGCAATAATGCAGCACCACTTCCTGCAATGGAACATTTTGGGCAGAATCAACCTGGATTGTGCTTGGGAGATGGAACGTGAACCCGCAACCGGCAGGCTCAGAGACAAGGGTGTCTATAACTAACCCACACTGACACATCCTGGGAATGAAAAGCTTGATATGTGAGGAGCATTTGAGGACTCTGGGTCTATACTCGATGGAGTTTAGAAGGATGAGGGGGGATCTCACTACAGAATACTAAATGGCCTGGATAGAGTGGATGTGGAGAACATGTTTCCATTACTTGGAGAGACTTGGATCCGAGGGCGCAGCCTCAGAGTAAAGGAACGACTCCTTCGAACCGAGATGAGGAGGAATTTCTACAGCCAGAGGGTGGTGAATCTGTGGAATTCATTGCCACAGAAGGCTGTAGAGGCCAGGTCATTGAGTGTATTTAAGACAGAGATAGGTTCTTAGAATCTTGATTGGTAAGGGGGTCAGAGGTTACAAGGAAAAGGCGGGGGAATGGGGTTGAGAAACATATCAGCCATGATCCAATGGTAGAACAAACCTGATGGACCGAATGACTTAATTCTGCTCCTCCATCTTATGGTCTCCAATTAAGAATGGGACTTGGGGCTAAAATTATATGCATTCATAATCTCGGTCTTTTTAAATGGCTAAGGTCCATATTTTGTCAGCTGAATCTGGGGAAGTATTTCTTGAGGTTCATAAACCACTCTATGTTTAGAGATTGTCAGCTTTTATGATTCTGCTTTTTGTTCCCGAACCTTTTGGATTTAAATTCCAGTCACCTTTCTAGCCTGCTTTTTAAAGCCCTATTTGAAGGAAAATATTCTGCTTTCAGCTGAAACGTCAGTGCTTAAAATATTTCCATGTAGCAAACAATGGAAAGATTGAAGTACATCTGTGTAGATAAAGGAGAAATTAGCTTGAAACAGCTAGAGTAAGAACTGCATTTATTTTTAGATAATTTGAATGTCTGATTCATTATGGTATCGTGCAGAACTGTGCGAGTTATCAGTGTTCTGTGTTTGCAATACATTAGGTCAAGATATGGATCACTGAAGGAAAACATCATCCCCAACAGAAAATTGCTTTAAATAAATTCAAATAAAATGCTCTTGGTTGTCTTTGCATACTTCTAATTTGATTTTTCGCATCCCCCTACTGCAGCCACCATGGCATTTTTAACACTCTCCTTGGGTGTCCTGAGCCCTACAGTTCAGGTATTCCCAAAGTGAGTCTGATCCTGGACCCCAGATATTCTGTAATTGGTTGCTAAATTGACTCCCCCTCCACCCGCTATCCAAACTCCGATCTTGTGCTCCATAAGCTGCTTGTTCCAGTTAAATTCTCCCTCAGATTATTTGTCAGTTATTGGGATTTCTTGGTGTTGGTCGGTATCCGAATCGTCAAACTAGAATCCTACCATTCTGCAATGTAATATGTTGACTCACCACACAACCCTACTGCCTGTTTAGGCTCAACTCCGTTACGTGGACTGCAGCGATTCAAGAAGGCAGCTCACCAACACCTTTTCAAGGGCAACTAGAGATGGGCAATAAATGCTGGCCAACCAGCAATGCCTGTGTCCCACGAATGAATTAAAAAGAAAACCTTGCTTCAACTGGCAGAACACTCCGCTCGAAGGTCTGGCTGTTCTGGGTTCAAATCACTACAAGCAGTTAGGGTCAATTTTTGTGATGCTGTGTGCCAGAGAAGTCGTGAGAGTGCGCAATGGGTCAGGGGTAATACAAGATGGGGAGGGCAGGGCTGGTGTTCAGTTCTGAAGATGTAGTTTGCAGAATTGAAGCCCTTGTGTTCAAGACTGGGTCCCATGTTCCACGATATATGTGATGAGCTCCAACATATTTCGGCTCTTGCAACAGATTTGGCCATTGTGTTTATGCTGTTTTCGAAGTCAATTTTATTTGCTAATTCATGGTAAATATATTTTTGAATGAGTAAAGTACATTTTGGTTGAAGTTGCACATGATAGAATCATAGCCTTCTCCTGTATTGCAAACCTATGTGGCCCATTGTGAACGAGTTCCATTCTGTGTGCTTTCCCCAAAACAATCCAAATTTCCCCTTTTTAAAAGCTTGTGAGTTCTGCTTCCACTGGTGCTTCATGTGGGACATTCCATATCCCAACAATCTGCCACAGAAACAACGTTCTCCTAATGTGTCCCTTGCCAATCCAAACCCAGCACCCTCTAGTTACCAACTCTGTCAATGGAAATTTACCTTTTCAAACTTTCAATAAAATGAAAGGAGTTCCCAGATTTAATCTCGGAGGTCATTTTAGTGAATCACTTCTGCACTGGGATAATGAAGAGACAGTTGTAGAACTATACTATCTGAAGCAAAAGCACTGTTAACCAACTTGAAGCATAAGGGATTCTACTGCCAGTAGCTGACATTGCTCTCAACTGTTCTGCCTCTGCCTTATTCTTGCTACCGCTGCATTATCAACTAATATGCTACTTATTCATATACCAAATTGATGACTATTGCATTGCTGCTGTTTTCATGTCCCTCCCCACGCACTGGTTACCTAAATTCGGCACATTGGGGCATTTTCCAAAGTACTGCCTGTTTAGACTCAACTCCGTTACTTCCGTTACATGGACTTCAGCGATTCAAGAAGGCAGGTCACCACCACCTGCTCAAGGGAAACTAGAGATGGGCAATAAATGCGATGTGTGATCACTTAGCCATGTACTCGCGCTTGGCCCATTATACGACCATAAGACATAGGAGCAGAATTAGGCCACTCGGCCCATCGAGTGCTCCGCCATTCAATCATGGCTGATATTTTTCTCATCCCCATTCTCCTGCCTTTTCCCCATAATCCCTGATCCCCTTATTAATCAAGAACCTATCTATCTCTGTCTTAAAGACACTCGGTGACCTGGCCTCCACAGCCTTGTGCAGCAAAGAGTTCCACAGGTTCACCACTCTCTGGCTGAAGAAATTCCTCCTCATCTCTGTTTTAAAGGATCGTCCCTTCAGCCTGAGATTGTGCCCTCTGGTTCTAGGTTTTCCTACTAGTTTTCCACTCTATTCGGGCCTCGCAGTATCCTGTAAGTTTCAATAAGATCCCCCCCTCATTATGGCTGTTTGTAAAAGCCTCCGACCTAGAAATTATATGGAGACCAAATTGAGGTATAATGCCAGTGTACCTGCCTAATGAGGTTCTGACAGGGCCCACCATTGTGCTGATACTGGCAGGCTGTAGGTACCATTCGTAATCTCTGGCAACATGCTGGTAGGGGAACAGCAAAATCAACTGGCCAAGATCCTCCATGGGTGCACGCAAGCAAAAGACATTTGTGAGGGAGGATTTGTTGTGAGCATTGGCCAGCAGAGGCCCACTGTTTTAACTGGAGCATTCCAGTTACGCACTAAGCTACGTTTTAGAAAATAACCTTCAGCTTGATTGGTAGCCTCCAGCCATCCCTTTTAAGATTGGTTTGGCTGCTGAGCGACTGAAGAAATTGGGCATGGTTTCTATGGTGCTGCTTCATAATCCAAGAGACCTAAAACAGACATGACATTATGCCCCAGGTTTACATAGACGATAGGCTTCATGGCAGTTTCAGATATGCACCCTGGATGCCTCCTGAGCAGCCAAAAAGAATATTGATGTTAAAATGCTTCCAGCCTGGAATGACAGTGCATGCCAGCTGTTAAGACATTTTAGGTACTTATTTTATACACGTACATTGGGTGGAGTGCAATTGTGTTTCTATTTTTCTTGTAATGATTTGGGGTGTGTGAACCTTTGATGATGTGACTGTGATGAGGCTTTTAATTGCATGTTGTAACCTGACCTGAGTGCTTACCAGGATATGAACTTAACCTAGCTGAGCAGTATATTGGAACTGGTTGACAGGAACCCACTTTATGGGATGGATATTGAGTTATAGGCTTGATAATTAGCAAACTTCAGTATCTGTATTTTACTAGATTCCTCAAAATGTGCCGTCCTCTCGTGCATCTGTTCTCGAGTCTTGCAAGTAGTGGGGATGTCACTGAAGCTGGTTACTGCCTCCTGCCTCTGGAGAAGATTTCCTAGAGTACCAAACATAGAGACATGTCACACCCATCTCTTGAAACTATGAAGTATTTTTGCTCGCTATCAAATGGAGTAATACACCACATGCTCATAACTCCATTTTTGCCTTTACATTGTGTTTTCTATCTTTTCATTTGTGCTTGTTATTTCTTCCTCTTCCCCTATAGACTGTATTGAGATTGACAATATCAAAAATTGCCTTTTGAGCCTAATAACCTGAGTGGTCAGATTCACCTATATTTGCTTCAGCCTCTTTTAAGATCTGTTAACCCAGTAGATACTCTGACCTCGCCAACTGCCTTCCAATTTGGTTGTCTTCCCAACAGAAAGCTGAAGCTGCGCAGGAAGCATGGTAAACTGATTATATTGGGCTAACCTTGCAATATTGAATGAGATCTGCATCCTTGCTACTTTCTCATAGGATTGGAAACTCTCACCTTCTCGTGTCTAGGCTTACGCTTGAAGAATGGCTATTTGGGTAAGGTACCAAGGGAAGCATATCCCATCAGGAAATTCACACCACAGTGAAAGGATAGAAAACTGGAATAATACAAAAGATGTTAAGTAGATACATAACGAGAAGTGTGCAGTTATCTATCAGTTGACGGGCGGGGGAGGTAAAAAATGAGGAAAGAGCGAGGATTTCCAGAGGAAGGCAAAGGGTGCTGCATTTATTAAATTGCTACTGTGCAGCCGGAGAATTCTCCCACTGGAAACGCATAGAAAATCCCCACTAGCATTCAAAATATCAAAGCTGGAAAATATGCATATGGGTCTCATTTATCCCTTAAGAAGAGAATTTTTTTTATGCTGTGAAATTTACATTCTTCCAGCTGATGAAACAAGTGCACAGATATTTATTCATCCAGCACCCGCAGCAGCTGAGAAGCAATGAAAGTCATTTAATTTTCATGCCACATCACGTCCTTGCACCCAATCTCTTTCCCCAGCCTTGCTGCTAGGACTGTCAAAAGCACACTTCATTTTAAGACAATTTGCTTATCAGGAAGGAGAGAAGGAGAGAGAGAACAGAGAGCATTGTCCTGAAATAAATTAACTCACATCCAACAGAATGGTTCAATACTGCAAAACACTAACAAATGCCAATTTTTCTTTTTATTTTATTAACTCTTGTTCAGAGTGTTTTACATTAGGCTTCATACCCAGCTCTGTGAAACAGATTATTTCAAATTATAGGTTGTATTTTAATCGGATTGCTGTTTCGTATGTTGCCAATGATAGGTAGTTATGAGATGTTCCAGGACTTTGCTGTGCATGATCTTTTGTTATCGAAGCAATGTACCCTTTTATTTTGCTGTTGTGATGGGCCATCTTTGGACATTGACATCATTGGACAAGTTTGTAGAGAGTAATGTGGTGGGAATTGTTATTAAGTGTCACCCACTGACATGAAACATGTGGTTTGTACAGTCCAAATGAAATATTGTTTTCCCCATTCCCCATACTACTCCACGCAGACATACATTCAAATAGTGTCTTATCATAGGTCAAAGTGCTTCGTGTATAGAGTTATTTGGCTGGAGGGTGGGGGTAGTGGCATTAGGTGGTTGCAAGTGTTGGCTTGCAAAATTTACCTTAACGCAAGAGTGACAATTGTAAAACTGTTAAGGTGACGGCAACAATTTGTGTTTCTACATTGCCCCCACAAAACACTTTTAATGGGAATGAATTTGGGGTATAGGAACTAAAGGCATAATCAAATAAATAGATTTTTGTAAGTTGAAGTAAGGCACAGCTTGTGAGGTGAAAGGTTTTGGGAAAGAATTCCAAAGAGCATAGTTTAAAAAAAAAAAATAATTGTTGGAGTGTGAGCAACCTTATAAGCCAGCATTTCCCCCCATTTCCTAATTTGCTGCTGCAGCCCATATGGTGTAGGGACACCCACAATGCTGACCTGTAGTGGTTTTATGCAATGCAGGAGTCAACCACAATGTTGTGGATCTGGAGTCGCGTGTAGGCCAGACCAGGTAAGGATAGCAGATTTCCCAAGAAGGTCATTAGTGAACCAATGGTTTTGTGTAATTTGGTAGTTTTATGATCATTATTAATGAGACCAGGACCAGCATTTGATTCCATATTTATTAATTAATTGAATTTAAATCCACCCCCCAGCTCTTCCAGGATTTCAACTCTTGCTTCTGGAGCCTCTGGAGCACTAGTCTAGTAACATTGCCATTCTGCTACTGCTCTCTGAACTATGCAGTCAATCACCATTGGTGGTGTGTGGATGAATTAGGCAAAGAGTAGTAAGCTCGAATAGGAGGAGTTGGCTGTGGCTGGAGAAGATTGTTCAGTTGAGATGGAGCAAGATAAATTTGCTGCAGCCTCTTTTGAAGCTCTGTTAATTCGGATTTCCTGACCCTGCAACCAGCTTGCCAAATGAATTGCCTTCTCAACAGAAAGCCGAAGAAATTGAAGATGAAGAATTTAGGGACTGGATGCCAATGGAACTTAGCAGGAAGAGATTATGCGGGACTTGTGTGAAGGATGGTACAGCTGCAACATTCAGATTTAACTGGATTGGGTGACAAATGAAGAGGCTGATGTGCAAAGCATTTTGGGAATTTAAGGTATGGATCAGGGGTTTGGTTGTGGATGGAGCAAAGTACAGAAATGTGAAGATGCAGAAATGCAGTTTGAGTGTCACTGATTATATTGGGTGCCCAAATTAATCCTTTTAATCTTTTTCAATGTAAAGACTTTTTCTGAAAATGGCAATGATATAATAATTGTTGAATGATATTTCTGTGATACCTCCCGTTTAATTGTTGTGTTTATCATGCAACTAAGTGGACTTTGCATCCTTTTTTACCACATCCCTAACTGGCTACAGAATAAAACCGTATTGAAGCACAAAGAGAGAGGCCCCTAATTAATAAATGATCAAATTAATATTTCAAGTTTTTATTCTGTTTTATGAAGTCTTAAAGCGTGCCCTTGTATTTGACATATTATAGCAAATTTGGTACAAGTTTAGAGATCACTTGTTTGACAGAAGATATCTTGTATAGACTAACATTATTCAAGACGAGAGCTTCCCATAGTCCCGAAGAAAGGATTCTGCACGAAATCTGAAATTTCACATGCCTCACAAACGCAATTTGGAAGCATAAAACGAGAGCAAGGAAAGAGACTAAAAGGTAGGAAGCAGTATGCAGATATATCTCCACATTTAGAAATGTGTGCAATTTAACAAAATACTCTGCCTTTTAAACTGGTTGGGGTATACATGAGAAATAATGAGACCAATTAGAGCCTCTTAGAGCTAGTTATTATGTAATTAGGTGGGATGTACAGTATCATTAAAAAATTATATGATGACTTTTAGATGTAACCTTTTTAAAATAACATGACACAGAATTTTATTGTAGATCTTGTCAAAGCATTTTGTTTCTCTTTGCTCTGTGCAGACACTACTTAAATAACATATCCGGGAACACCAACAATTTATACAGGACCATTCAGCAACATGCTTAACAGACAAAAGAAACAGATGACAATCTTTACAGGTGTGTAAGGGGAGGTGGTTTAAAACTTGCTCAAAGAAATGTGTTTTGAGAAGTCTTTTGAAGGATGTGAGAGAGGTAGAGAATTCAAAGTATTTTGGGACAAGATTCTCGAGAATAGGTCTGAGATGGCTGACGTTTTGGATGTGTCATACAGCAAACCAGCCTACAGGAAGATTGTGAAGATGGGTTGGGCAAGGATGCAAAGGGATTTGTAGTCGACGTGGAAAATTGCCCATGGTTGAATGTCCTGTCCACAAAAAGCAGGATAAATCCCATCTAGCCATTTACCATCCCATAAATCTACATATCATCAGCAAAGTGAATGAAGGTGTTGTTGAGAGTGCCAGCAAGCGGCACCTACACAGGAATAACCTGCTCTCTGATGCTCAGTTTGGGCTCTGCCAAAGCCATTGGGTTCCGCACCTCATTACATCCTTGGTTCAAACATGGATTTGATTCAAACAAAAGAGCTGAATTCTGGTCATGAGATGAGAGCAACTGACCTTGACATCAAGGAAACATTTAACTGAATCACGAGTCTCAGCAAAATTTGTCAGTCAGACTCATGGGAAACCAGCCTCTATTGGTTGGACTCATACGAAGCACAAAGGAAGATGGTTGTGGTTGTTGGATGTCTAGCACCTCACTTCAGCAGAAATTCCTCAGGGTAGTGTCCTCGGACCAATCATTTTCCCTCCATCATGAGGTAGAAATCGCTGGTGATTGCATAGCGATCAGTACCGTTTACTACAACTCAGGTATTGAAGCAGTCGGGGTCCATATGCAGCAAGTTTTAAACCATCTCCTCTTACACCCCTCTAAAGATTGTCATCTGTTTCTTTTGTCTGTTAGGCATGATGCTGAATGGCCCTGTATAAATTGTTGGTGTTCCTGGCTATGTTATTTAAATAGTGTCTGCACAGAGCAAAGAGAAACAAAGTGCTTTGACAAGATCTACAATAAAATTCTGTGTCATGTTATTTTAAAAAGGTTACATCTAAAAGTCGTCATTTTTTAATGATACAGTACATCCCACCTAATTACATAAACAACAATCAGGTTGGTAAGTGACATATGCACCACACAAGTTGACAGGCAATGACCATCTCCGACGAGTGCAAATCCAAGACTCTTCCCTTGACATTCAATGGCGTTATCATTTCTGAATCTCCATCATCAACATTCTTGGGGGTTACTGATGACCAGAACTTAACTGGATAAGCCAGATAAATATTGTGGCTGCAAGAGCAGCTAAGAGGGGCAAAAATCAGGACTCCCTTCCTAATGTTGAGCGTACCTACACCAGCTGGACCACAGTGCTTCAAGACAGTGGCTCACCTTCTTGAAAGCACTCAGGGTAGGACAACACGTTCTGGCCTTGCCAGTGACGCGCACATTCCATGAAAACATTAAAAAAGGAATCTGAACTTCAGGCAACCAGCATGTCCTAGATTCAATCCTTTGACTTGAGCTATTTGAGGTCATCGCAAAAGTTGGGGTGTCCATGATCTAGGGAAAGGAAAGTCAATCAAGTTACTGTTCCTAATTGTTATTTAGGGCTCTGTGCTGGAAAGTGCACGTTGGGTGCATCGTACCAAATAATAACCCTCCAACACTGTCTGTACATCGAGTATGTCCGTGGTTGTAAAGAACCATCACCAGTGGAATCGTATCCCATCGTGAATCAGTGCTTTGTTACAATAACAGGAGAGAAAGTTGGCAAAATAAATCAGCTAGTAAAATAATTAATGGAGGCTTGCATTAGTCTAGTCTGCATTTGCATCCCTATCATATTAAAGTTTAAAGTTTGTTTATTAGTGTCACAAGTAGTCTTACATTAACACTGCAATGAAGCTACTGTGAAAATCCCCTAGTCGCCACACTCCGGTGCCTGTTCGGGTACACTGAGGGAGAATTTAGCATGGCCAATATACCTAACCAGCACGTCTTTCGGACTGTGGGAGAAATCCGGAGCACCCGGAGGAAACCCATGTCGGCACAGGGAGAACGTGCAGACTCCGTGCAGTGAGCCAAGCCAAGAATCGAACCTGAGTCCCTGGCGCTATGAGGCATCAGTGCTAACCACTGTGAAGGCTGGATTTATAGTTGAAAAATGGATAATTGTGCACTGAACAACGATTGGGAGAATTAAGTATAAGAAGGCGATTGTTTAATGTTTTGAAAGTCTAAATGAATATCAGTAGTTGATTTTTATTCTCGACATTTAAAAATAAATTCCAAGGTGTAGTCTCCTTCTGGTACTGCTGCAGATGTACACAATTAGTGTAGATGTTCTCAATGGATGTTTTGCAACTTTCAGGTTGTGAGATAGCCATGCAAAATTTTGGGGTTCAATTGGCTGAGCTATGTTGGGACATTTGAGCATTAAAGTTGGGCCCGGCTTCTCTACGTTAGGCACAGGAAAATAATCCTGGTTCCCATTTCTGCTGTCTTGGATGTGATGCCATCATAATGAAAGAACAACTTTCACATGAATAATTTTTCCTTGGGTCAGGTGCTCAAAAGCACCTGATGTCTGAGAACTTGGACCTCAGCAAGAATCCATATCCACAGAACAAGCTGATAACAGCAAACACTTTCTAGTTGATAGATGCCACCCTCCCTGCAGGAACAGGTGTGTGCGTGCACATATATATGCACGCCCGCGTACACACACACACACCCGCCCCTCTATCGAGTAATTTTCCTTGCTTAAAAACGCAATTTGATCTAAATAAAACTGGGTAATAACCAGCAAAAAGTATGAGGTTCATCATCTTTTTATATTGTTTGAACAAGTTTAGCTCAAAGTTTTTTTTTCAATATTGTGATCTTGAGTCAGGAAGAGGTTTTATTTAAAATTATAATACTAAAGATATGTTTTGGTATTTTAATTCTATTGGCATCCTACAGCCAAGAGGGATAGAAGAGAATCGAACACTATTATTACACAGGAAAATACAGCAGGCAATTTGCATTAAACAGGATCTCACAGAAAGCCAATGAGGTCTTGGGTGAGGGAGAAATGTTTGCTTTTCAAAAAATGCTGCAGGCTCTTTTAGGAACATCTGAACAGGCAGATTCATGGCCTCTGTTTAATCTCTGTTACAAGCTCAGTATTCTTTTTGATATCTCCCTTTTTTTACCGTGGACCTGATTTACTTTGTATCTCAGTTTCTAATTTCTTTACTTCCTTCAGTTCACAGCCAAAAGGGATCAAGGTTTTCCCAGCACAATGTGAGGTGCTTATTGATTACTGGTACACACTAATGAATTGTTTATTATTTGCAGTCTATGGAGAAACTGTTTCAAAGATTAACTAACTTCAGCCAATATTGTCTTGATTCCTTTTTAAAAATTCTGTTGTGAATGCACAATGTCCAATAATAACTTCTCCCCCCTCGCCTGCTCCCCCACTATCCTTTCTTTGGGAAATTGGTCAAGTGACCTTGAAACGTGGCAGCCTCATCTGTAAACTGGCACCTCCAATGCAGCAATGCCCCCTCAGAACTATGCGAGTCTAGATCATGTGTTGTGGGAAACCACTACCTAGTAAATTAGGAATTGGACAGCATACTTCTATATTTAATGCCCACTCACCTCTGCTGCTGTTATCCGATTCCAGTGTTTAGTGTAGTATGCTTTTCTAAAAATAGTCTTTTCAAGGATCAGGAAAGCTTTGCAGGTTAATCATATATTCTTTAAGAATCCACCAGCGAGAGTAACCAGTATCTGGGCTGTATTGGAAACTCTGTCACACAAGTGATTTGAATTGCTGTGTAAGCCATTGCGGTAGGTTTCAGACATCAGCAAGCTCTTCAGAGTGTGTTACAGCCTTGAGCGTGCTCTGAACCATGGCTTTATTATTTATAATAATGCATATAGTTTTCCAATAATTAGACTTTCCAAATGTTGGTCCGAGCTCTCACGTTTCCATTACCAGCTTCTTTAAACAGCCACTGTTCATGTGCAAATTCATATCTCCAGTTGGAAATCTAATAATATTGCTTCACATTTATTTTTATGATGCGAGATTGGAAGTGTTACTGCCTCCGCTAACAGGGAGAGTTTGAGAGCGATGTGTTCTTGCAAGGCAGTGTAAAGGTATTCAAAAACATATTTGTCAAGGGTGCCACAATCCTGGTGTTTATCCCTTGTTCTCTTTGTAGCTCAATTTTAGCAACCTGCCAGAGCTGGTGGGCCTTTGATGGCTACCCCAAACATGAGCAGCAGCACATCTGGCTGCATAGAGCACAAAACAGGAAGGCATTGGTGAACTTTTGCTTGGTATTTTGTGGCCCCCGATCGTGAATACGACATATTTCTAGAAAGCCGCAGAGAGAAAATTACATAGATTCACCATAATAATGTCAGAGACGGCAAAACCGTGGTTATATTTTTTCTTAAAGGATGTGGAAGCGCTGGAAAGAGTGCAGAGGAGATTTACCAGGATGCTGCCTGGTTTGGAGGGTAGGTCTTATGAGGAAAGGTTGAGGGAGCTAGGGCTGTTCTCTCTGGAGCGGAGGAGGCTGTGGGGAGACTTAATAGAGGTTTATAAAATGATGAAGGGGATAGATAGAGTGAACATTCAAAGACTATTTCCTCGGGTGGATGGAGCTATTACAAGGGGGCATAACTATAGGGTTCGTGGTGGGAGATATAGGAAGGATATCAGAGGTAGGTTCTTTACGCAGAGTGGTTGGGGTGTGGAATGGACTGCCTGCAGTGATAGTGGAGTCAGACACTTTGGGAACATTTAAGTGGCTATTGGATAGGCACATGGAGCACACCAGGATGATAGGGAGTGGGATAGCTTGATCTTGGTTTCAGATAAAGCTCGGCACATCGTGGGCCAAAGGGCCTGTACTGTTCTATGTTCTAAAGGATCTGGAATATAAAAGAGTGGAATGTTAAAGCTCTGGTTAGACTGCATATGGAGTATTGTGGTCAATTCTGGGCACATCACCTCAGGAAGGATATATTTGTTGGAGGCAATAAGAAACGAGCAAGGCAATGGACTAATTTTGGGTTGCTTGAAAAGGGTTGCCACAGCGATGATGGTGAATGATCTCTTTTGGTTTTTCATACTGTTCTCTGTGTCCCGGGGGCTTTAGATGAGGGAGGAGATGATGTGCAAGAGGGCTCTAGCTGCGCTGGAGGACAATGGGTTCCAAAACAATGTCATAGAACTAAAGAAACGTTTGTCGTCTTGTGTGAGACCTTTAACACTATAGCTGGCTTTTCCCAAGTTAGCTGTTCTGTATAAAGTACAATGAACAGCTTACAATCTGTTACAAAGCAGTAGTTCAATGGAGCCATTATACAGCTATTTCTATTCTTCCTAAAACACACACATTAAATGATACATATGAAATATTACACATACTTGTTAAAGGACAAAATAGCTATTGACATAGAGATGTTCCGAAGTCCTTTACAGCCAATGAAGTTCAGTCACTGTTGCAATGTGAAACGCAGCAGCCAATTTGCACACAGCAAATATGTTTTTGCGATGTTGATTAAGGGATATTGGCCAGAGCACTAGGGATAACTACCCTTCTTGTCTTCAGAGTTATGCCACAGGATCTTTTGTACTTAGCTGAGAGTGACTTTGGGTTAACATTTTTTTCTGAAATATAGAACCTCTGAACTACATGAGGAATGGCAGCCCTGATTTTTATGTACAAGTTCTGGAGTGTGTTTTTCGATCTGGTTAAGGACCAGTAACTTTTCGTTTAAAATAGACCAAGTTTGAAATTCTTGTTACCCAGAATAAAGCCGCAAAATTCCACAATTTTAAAAGGACAAAATAAACTTTCCAAATACAATGTAGTACTGTATGCTACAATTATTGTAGTAAAATAATCTACAATATCTATCTTATTCTCTAATTTTCAGAATTAACATGGGATAAATGTGGATTAACTGACAAACTGTGGTCAAAAACACCACACTGTGCAATAAATGGTAGATGTAACCAAGACAGGTCCCATGGCTTTCACAGCAACCCACCCAGATGGCAATGATCACTGAGAATCACCAAAACCTTGTTAAAATTCTGTCTCCCTCACAAGGAATTTTAACTCTTCACCTTTGCATCAAAAGCCATTCAGACTGGCTCAGCAATTATTGTCTCCCAATGGTTTAATCTCTTCCCCTGAGACAGTGTTCCATGGGATTCACAAAACTGAACTCTTGCCTCTATTCATCGGCACACTTCCAACTCATTCACAAACCACTAGCTGGCACTGCCCCTGGTTTTCTCCAAACTCCAGTCTTCTGGCTGCAACAAGGTATAAATGGCTTCCAGGGCCAACTGCCTGGCATGAAACCAATGATCTTCCACCACTTTCTCAGCTCCCCAGGACTTCCCTGAGTCCTAACTGCCTGGAGACCTGACAACCGCTCCCATGGCTTCCCTGTGTGTTGTAAACCACACTAGGTCCAAATTGCAACCAACTGCTGCACCGAATGCCCCTAGGATTGCTGAGTCCTAACTGCCTGGAGCCTGCTAACAGGAGCACCCTTTCAAGGTACGGCCTTTCCTCTGCTACGGAATGCTCAGATAATTGAAATCCGAGAACCTTCTTAAGTTCCACCCATCTTGATAACAGCG